>NC_077229.1:521944171-522199171 GCF_027887165.1 Monodelphis domestica | reverse complement strand
TTCCCTCTCTATGCTAAACAACAAGAACCAGTTTGGCCCTAGAATTACACAGTCCTCCAGGGTTAATTTCAGTAGCAAAGTTATTCAATTCCCTGGCCATTTTTTTGTGAAAGATAAGCATAGTACATAATGTTTGCAGTCATAAGGGCAGATCTTAAATGTTTCTTCCAAGATAGTCACTTGCACATTTATCTCCACTCTCAAACCTTAATTACAAAGAATGTTAGAAATAATGACAATATCAGCTCGTTACCACTTGTTGTCAGCATAATATGAAGGTTGACTAAACAAACAGATAGATATGAAATATCTTACATCAGGTTTTTTAATCCTACAGGTAAATGTTACTAAATGTGAGGGTGGGGGGAGAAATCCACAGGCTCACTGTGACATTGCTATGTTTGCTTTTTGACACAAGTTCAGAGTGACCCCAGGGTCCTGAAATATTAATGAATTGCTAGGAAACATTCACACAAACTCTCCAAATCCTATGACTTGATTCCCTTTGATAATATCTCTTCTTTCTCCTCTTTTGATTCTTTTTCAGAAAGGTGAGAGAAGACTAATGTCAAACAGAAACTTAATCTTTGTCCCATTTCATAGAAATATCATTCTATTCACTTAAAGCTCACAAAAATAATGGTGACTTTATTGTCATAGAAATATGTAAAAAGACAAAATACTTTTTATAAAAATCACTGAAAATTATGCTATCATATTTTTAATAAAAATTTGCCTGAAAACAAGACTATCACTTTAAACCAGGATTTTATTTTTACTGCAAATTAGCTTTGGATTTGTAGGAACCTATGACTGTATTATTTCCAAAGTAGTCATAGACATTTGTTTTCAGATGAAGAAAACAGAATACAAAAAGTTTATCTTGTTTTTTAAAAGGAGTATCTTTCTAAAAAAACACTTACATGAAAAGCAGGTTTATAAAAGTTACTGTGCTAGGTTAATTCACTCACCTCTCTTAACCATTATTTCATTTCACATCCATAAGCAGAAAAAATGAATAATTCTCATCCAAAATATCAGATAAGAGCCTCTTAGAAATTTCACCCAAATTAAACCTTTCAAAGTTACTCATTTTACGGTATATGTAATAAATCAAAACTAACTTCATTTCATATGTTGTCACTGACTCAATATGAAGTGTTACTAAAAATTAAATCAAATTAAATTGTACATGCTATGGAATCACCTTCATTATGACGCATTCATACCATGTTTACAATGAGGACTATGGATCTTTGTTCAAGCTGTCATCCCAAGCCTTTATGTTCTAATGATTTGATATAATAGCCATTGTTTTAAAATATGGAAGCAATGGGGAAAGAGTCTACCAAAAAATGTGAAGGTATATAAAATCAGAGCCCAAATATAATAAAAGTAAAAGATAAACAACCTTAGTTTATGAAGTTTAGGACTTTGAAAATTTTCATTGAATTTATTCAATCAAAATAACCTTAATCTATGATGTTTTTATCTTTAGAGATTCATTTGGAAAGGAAGGAAAGAAAGAAAAAATGACAATTGCCTCAAATAGTTAAGCTATTTTTCTCTAAAGAAAAGAAATGTGGGATATGATTGACCTATGAATAGGTCAAGACTCAAACAATGCTTCCTTAGACAATACATACTGGTAGCCTTTGAACAGATTGGCATAGCTTCTTGGTGATCTACTAGCATAAAATGTCTCACTCATGTAAAATCCAGGCCATTGAGACTTAACTGACTAGCCAAAACCATATTTTACAAGCCACATTTACTTAGAAGATGGAACAGATGGTAACAAATCCCCTTGTATTTGTTAACTATTCTTTCTTGGACATTAAGTAAACCTTCTGTTATTAATTTTTCAGTGGTCTACAAGTTCAGCATTTTACTGAAACTTTGAACCTGAACAGAATGCCAGCCTGAATATATAATATTTTTTAAATGTAAGCCTTTGGCTATTACTGAAGGAAAATCATAAAATGTGTACATATTTGTCAGGTTTCCATGGAAATGTTCCAAAAATTTACCATGTGCTAGGGCACATAAATAAATCTCATAAACAAAATCAGAAATGAAGAAATATTGAACATAGCACTTTCATACTATAATAAAATAACAAATGTAATCAATAAAAGAAATTTAAAGAAATTATTCAATTCTGATCAGAGACTAAATAATTTAATTATAAATGTAAATGAATCAAAAATAAATAATTATATCCAATAAAATTTTACAAAAAAACATAATATAAAAACTTTTGTGAACAGTTTCAGCCGCCCTCATAGGATACTTTTTCTATATATACATAAAAGGGAGAGAAAGAAGAGATTCACTGATTTATCAAGAAAGTATAAAAAAGGTTATATGATAACAAATTGATATTTTCCAAATTAAAAACAACATTATAAAATTTTAAACACAAAGAACCAGTGGATATATTATCCCAAGAAAGTTGAAGTTATATCAAAGTGTTTATAACAGTAATTTTTGAGTACCACAAAAATGATAAATATATTGAATGTCAATCAAATGGTAAATGACTAAACCAGTTGTAATGAACTGAAATGAAATAGGGTATAACAAAAGACAAATATAACAAATTTGGAGAAACACAGAAAGGCTTGTATGGATGAATGTAGAGGCAACTGTGGTAAATGAATATGAACAACAAAGATAATTTAAATAAAAGGAATATCTAAAATAATGTTCAACGCTGTGCCATTGTAATGACCAATTTTAGTCCTAAAGAAGGGATGGAGACCTGTTCCTTTCTCATTGCCTCTGATTATTGGGACACTGTGGGAACAAAACATTTTGTGTTTGTGTTCATATAGATAGAGAGAGAGAGAGAGAAAGAGAGAGAGAGAGATGCATATATATTTACTCAGCCTTCTTTGGTGAGTTAGTGTGATTTATTTAATTGATTTGCTTCAGAACAAAATAAAGTTTAATTGGGTTGCTTAATGATAACGAATTAAATCATGGATATAAAGAATTTGGAGCAACTTGAAAAGATTCAAATAAATTTGTCATACATAGTGAAGAAAGCTTAATACTGGAATAAATTATACAAAGAGCACAATAATTTAAAGGGTTAGGGTTAGAAAACATTAGCATTTTGATCACTGCAGTGATTCTTATTGGTTTTGAGAAGATACATATAGAAAACACCTGCCTCCTCTCGGCACAGAGGTTATGGAACCATTAAGTAAAATGAGTAACAATGTGCAAAAGTCAATATGTTTATGATTTTCTTTTATTTCTTAATTATAAGGATTGCCTTTATTAGAATTGGATTGGTGGAGGCATTGAAACAAAAATACCAATACTAAAACATTTTCAATTAATTATTAAAATGAAGACAGATTACATCTTTGAGTTGTTCACGGCTCTGAAAATGACTGATTAAAATAAATTTTGAACTTAAAAATCAATAACGTATTTATTCATATCTTAACAAAAATAACTGAAATAGTTTTTTCCTTTCTTTTAAAAGAAGTGTACTTGTATTTTAGTGATTTCAGCCATAATCATTAACTCTGTGTACCTTTTTTTAGTCTTTAAGAACCTTTTACCTTACATGTTCATGTAACTATTTCTAGTATTTGTGTTGAAATATGGCTTAATAAAGATAGGTATTCCAAAAGTTTTTTTCCCTAAAACATCCTTTCACTTGCTTCCCATTTGTATTTTCTACCTAGGGAATCTATAAAGCTTAAAAAATAAAAAAAAATTTCATAAATTCCTCCACCTTTACCCACTCCTAAACCTTTATTGAAGGGAGAAAAGAATCCAGGCATTGCTGAATTGTTTCTCCTCATGCATCTTTTCTAGGTGGTATCAAATTTTAAATGGTAGCATTTTTCTGCTAATTTTATATCAGATCAAATATGTTTTGTCATGGTTCAATATATTTTCCCTTACATTTTACTTTTGTTGATTACATTTACCTTATGTGAATTATACTTGAAATTTAGTATTTAATTCACATTTTTTCTTAATTCAAAATCTGTATTTAAAGAGTGTCAATTGCATAATTATCCTGAAACACTAAGGCAAAGTTTAAGGAAACAGAAATTCTAATGTCTAGGAAATATGATAGGCAGGAAGATAGGGAGTGACTATGCTGAGTCATAAATGGAAGTGTCATTTGTCTGAGTCTTTCAACAGAGGAATAAATTCATTTCCAGAGTATGTTATCACCTGTTGCATTCCTTCCTTCCTTTTTTGACCAAATGTAGCAAGCATGTAATTTATTTAGAAAGAATGAAATGCAGCAAGCCATATGGCAAAAAAAAATGTTTTCACTACCAAGTATCATCAATGAATAAAGATTTTTCATGTTCTTAAAAGCACCTTAAAGAAATTGTGCGTTCAATCCAACTCTACACCAATATTAGCTGTAAATTGTTTTCAGGAAATGAACATTTTAATACTATTTTAAATAGCTTCATCCAACTAATTGCTGTAAATATATCAAGGTTGATGTTCTTTTCAATGATTTTATTTTCATTTCATGATATGTATTTTTGTAATTTTAATATTTCCATTTTTCTACCTTTAATTTTTTTTTTGCTCAAAGAAGGCAATATAAAGCTGATGCAGGAACAACTATTGCATCAGTAATGAGTAAATTTTGGTCTATTAAAATATAAAGTTTTTGTGATGTCACCCAACCATAAGGCACTGAAATTCAATCATAGCATATAAAAGTATTTTTTACATTTGTTTAAACCAACTTATACTTTTTTAAGACTTCAACCACTATAGGAAATGATATTTAGAGAAATGTATACATAGTTTGCTTATATAGTATGCTATATATTTATATACACACATACATAATATAAAACCAAATATGCTATATATAACAAAATCTTAAATTTGTATTAGCATCTCTGCTAATAACACAGTATTGTACATGCTTTAAATATAACCTAATTTCTGCCACTAAGCTTATATGCTTTTAAAGAAACATAATGATAAGGACTAGGTAGGTATCAAGCCAATTAATTTATTTGTAGAAGGAATTTCCAGATGAGGATATTCCTACCAATGCAAGTCATCAATTTCCTCAGCAATTTATAGTCATAAAAATTGCTTGTGACACTGAATTAAGGTGACTCACTAAGAGTCATGGAGCAACACTATATTATAAGTATTCCTGATTCCAAGGTTGATTCTATAGCCAATAAGAAGATGAATACAATGTCAAAAGAGTTCTATTGTATTTTTAAGTGGGTTTGGATTATGTATTCTTTAAAATAATTGATATTAGATGTTCATAAGACCAATCGTCCAATATTTCCCAGATAGATTGCCTCCATTTTGCACAGTTTCAAATTATGCATTGTTTTAAAGAAGTTTATCTCTTGTGAGATTTTGCATTTCACAATATGAGTACATATCTGTATATGTATATATATATATATATATAAAATATGCTAGTTATTAACAATTTCACAAGTATTTGTCTTCCTTTTCATAGATCTGTCAAGGTCACTCTTTGCTGAAAAATATTAAAATCTTCCAAACAACTACTCTACCAGTCATTCAAGAGTATCTACAATTTTATACTATCCTGCTATTCTAGGTTTTTTTCATATTACTACCCTCTGGGCACTTTAAAATTTCATCAAAACAAGTTATTCTCTGTTCCTTGTTCCTCCTCTGAAGAAATGCTAGCTTCCAAACCTCTCAGTCTTTACTCAAGCTGTTTCTGTTCCTTTATGTATGAAATGCCCTATCTACTTATTTTTGTTTATTGATAAGTTAAATTATAATTCAAATGTCATCTCTTCCCTCAAACCTTCAATGATCTTTCTAGTGACTAAAGAACCTCATCTTTCAAACTTCCCTGAACACTTGGGGAGTCATAGTAGCTCTGCATTGGTATTTTAGTCTCCTGCTAAATTATGAACTACTTCTGTGAAGGGACCATGTCTTATCCATATTTTCCATTTTCTTAGTTCCTACCCCAGTTCTCTGTACATAATAGATATTTAATAAATGTTTTGTTATGTTGTATATGGGTGGTAGAGTGAGTGAGTGACACAGCATAGGAAAAGGACAAAGAAAAAAGAATGACAGATATAACTGTGCCTATTGAGCTGTTATGCACACAGAAAGATCATATTTAAAACTCCTATAACCTCCAGAAAATGTGATCTAAGAATGAGTCAAGACACTCTATTCATCATCTGTCTCATCTTAGAGAACCTAGTGTAAAGCGGATGAATCTCAGATCCCTAAAATTAAATCAACTAGAAATTAATTAGTATTTACTTCTTTAATGTAACATATATTAATATTGTTAACCCTATCCATAATTCATAATATTTTATTTGTAAACTTTCCAGGAATACAATTTTCAAGAAAAAATATTTGTATTTAAATATTTAAAGTACATGGATTGTATAATACAAATCACACAAATGTAATTTCATCCTCCAAATTTCAGAATCTAAAGTATTAAGAGGGACCTAATAAACGTTAAACTTGAAAGCACATTGACTCAATGACAACATTGCATGATAATAGAGAATTTTTTAGTTATTGATTGTGGGGTTATAAAAATTTATGGCTAAAAATAAAATATAATTCTCACATAAATCAGTGTCATTGACTCAAAATGGAGAACTAACAGTACCCAGGAAAATCTGTCTGTGTGAAGGGTCAGAAACCATCCTTGGCTTAGCCCTAGGAGGGTGAACTCACCAAGAGTTCAGAGCTTGATTCTGACAAACTATAAATTTGTCTACCATTACTTTGGAGGACCAGTTAGGTCAGAAATCTAGATAGGGTTGTGTATATGTAGAGAGAGAATAGTGAAAGGACAGCCAGAATTTCTTTGAAGATGGTTTCTCATGAAACCTATAGAAAGAGGATTGGAGTATCCAGAGTTTAGAGCATATGGACTCCTTGGTTCCTTGTCCTCCATTCCTCTTCTACATGAATATTAAAAAACCTCATCTTTAATATTTTTGCCATTCTGTCAAATAGTCAGATAGTATTTTGGACTACAAACTGCCTGTTAGGCTTACCCTCTGAGTGGTATATCCAAACTTGATACATCACTTCTATAAACCTTTCCATACATATTACCTACCTATATCAGGTCATGGAAATAATCAAAAGGAAAAATTTAGCATGGTAATATCTTTATAGGATAGCAAAGCAAAGAGATCCAGAAAGGAGGATAAGGTAATGTTGAAGAGATTTGTCAAATGGAAGATGTAGGAAAGGAAAAGAATATAACTAGTTCAGGGGTGATAGGCTAAAGAAGATTAATATAGGCATAGATGTACTCTGACTGAATGAAACCAGATTTAGAAATTTAATTATTAAAATTTCAGCATAAGTATTTAGACCTTTGAAATCAATAAATGTTACAAGTAAGGTCTTGGTTTATTATTTTGTGAATTAGCTTTAAGAAAGCAGTAAAAATTAATAACAGATATTAAACTATTTTGTGTACTTTTTTTTTTTCTTTAGAGAATCATTTTTTTAAACATTTACCCTCACATCCCTGAGTTAAGGGATTGGAGATCATAGTGATGGTGAAGAACTATGTCTGTAATTCAAAGAAGATTGATAACAGTTTATTATTACATAATGGGTTTTCAGAGCTCATGAATATACTTGTGGTAGACTTGTGTATGACAGAAAGACTAAAGGTATGGTAATCTTTGCATGTGAGTGAAGTGGGATAGAGAATTACTTCAAAAGAAAAGATCAAGTAGTAAAAAAAAGAAGTTAGTATGTTTCGGGGAATATTCATAGTGTGAAGAGTAAATCAAACTTTCTTTGTCTATCAATCAACAACTTTTAAATTAATGAATCTAGAATTCAAAACACCCCTAATATAAGGATTATATTAGAGATTAAGTCTTGTTATATTAGTTTAGAGTTAAGAAGTAGAGAAGCTGGCTTGAAAAAGAATTGGAGTTTAAAAGAGATCTGAGACACAGAGTCAGTTTAAAATGTTGACAGTGTAACCATTTTTCTGTGGCAATTATTCTCTCTGAGTGTGGCAATTAGTCTTGAGGAATGGCACTTGGGCTCCCTCAGAGTGCTGGGAGGAGGTGACATTTTTTTTCTCTCTTTCTCCTCACTGTCTCAGATGTAAGGAAAGGAGGGAAAAACCTGAAGGAGCTAAGTGATTTCCTTTTCAAACTTGGGAAACACTAGTGACTGTCTATTGCTGTTTCATGAATTGTTTTATCTCTGAGAAGACTAAAGAAAACTTGGCCTTTGGTTTGAACTCTGAGTCTGCTAAGGATTAGAGTCCAAACATGGTTCTTGCTGAGGCTCAGCCAGCTGGCCTTTGTTATTTTATAACTTGGAGACAAAGTTGAGAATTATATACTTCTTATGAGCATAATAGTATTAGTTTATTGTAGCTTTGGGTTAGTCAGATCAGGAAGGATCAGTGTAGCCTGTGAAAACAGGAACAGTGGTTCCTCGTGGAACCAAGGAATTTTATTTTGGGTGGAGTTAGAATTCCTTAGAGTTATAAATCCTTTTATTTCCTTATATTCTCAATAAATAGTTTATTTTTCTATAACAAGAGTCTCATTAGCAGCCTTGCTCCTGGCCCTGAAGAGAAGTTCACTTATTAGCTTCACTTCTATAAACTGATGATACTTTGTAAGTACAGAAAGCAGAGTATCTAATCAGTTTATATTAATAATCAATTCCTTCATCTATTATTTTTATAATTTTGGTGAGTTAAATAGGACTAAGAACCAGAAATCTGATTGTAAGGGCCCAACTGTCAACTCAGGCAGTTGGAACCATGATCACAGCAGGGGATCCATTGAAGAAGCACTAACTATAGGTGACAGTTTCACTGTGAGCTATACTAACAGTAAGCTGAACTCTAGGTGACTCCAAAATCTATTTCCCAGTCAACTTGACTTGAAGGCTCTGTACTCTCAGAAAAGTTGGTGAATTAGCTGCATGAAGTCACCATGGGGCTTTTTCTTTTAGACATGACTTTTTTGTCAAATATCTTTTTTTTTCTATTATACCAGACTGTATACAAAATTCTCTTTTATATGACTTGCTAATGCAATTACTTTCATTGACAAATGTGGAACTAATCTCATATGTTGCTAGTATTGGTTTGCTTATGCTTTTACATGATGATAGAATCTTTGTCAATTGTTTTTCAACATTTAAAAGCACACATCAAGCAAGCTACTACAAAGAATGATCTAATGTTAAAAGTGAACTATCTAGAGACTGAATGGAAACTCAATATGAGGAATTACTCAAGGCTAAAGGGACAATGGAAGAAAGTAAAGAACATGAAGCAAGTAAAGTAGAGGGTGCAACTAAATCAGATAAACCAATTAAATTAAAAATGGAAACTGAAACATTAGAAAGCATACCAGTTCATATGTTTCCTTTCAGGGAAGTACCCGTAGTGTCCTCAGAGTGTAGTGTACTAAATCTCATATGCCACAAAAAGTTTAAACAAGTTGACATAGACAGTTTTAAGAAAAATACTCCCAAATATGAAGAAGAACCAATGGGAGTTATAAAGTAGTTCAAGCACTTAGTTAAGCCTTACAACCCTTCTTATTCGAACTTTGACATCCTTATGGATGAATTATTGACAAAGAGGATAATAATATAAACCCCTCAATTGCTGTTTGGCCAACCGAGAATCCTGGATGGCAAGCTAACTCATTTTCAGGGTGCTAAATAACTTGCAGGGTACAAAGGCTTAATTACAGCCAAGGAGGCAATAATTGAAACTATGAAGCAAAATTCCACATGCCCAGGAACCCAGGCTAAATTTGAACATCAAAAGCAGGAAGTGGGAGAGACTCCCTCCACTTTCCTTAATAGAATTTTTGACTATGCTAAAAATGGATTGGGTTGGATATTATAACAGAGGAAAATGTAAATCACATTTGCAGGCAATTTGTGAAAAATGATACCCTAGAATCTTAAATTATTTTTAGAGTAACTGTCCAAATGGGGTTAATATGCGTCTTGATGAAATTCAGAGAATTTCTAGCTATGTTTTCCAAGATTAGAAAGATGGGCAAACAGAAGAGAAAATGATATAACTGACAACTTAACCAAAGAAATCATAGAGCTTAAAGAAAAAATGAAATCCATTGAATTACATAAAAAAAATGGTAACGGCACTAAGAACTTATAGACAACCCAGAAATAACTAAAACTCCAGACAATATAGACAAACCCCTAGATGTTGTCTTTATGACAGACCTGGTCATCTCATGAGAGAGTGCAGATTTAGGGGACAATTCTTTGGGCCAAACTTCAGCAGAAATCAAAGCAATAGATTTAATCACTTTAATGGATTTAGGCAAAATGGTTATGTAAATTAGGAGTTTAACAAGATTCAATAATGGGTTTAATAATGCATTCCAGTACAGGAGACAAAACTACCCAAATTATTTTGATACTGGATGCTACCATAATTCACAAAAAGCCCCAGACCTTAATTCCATTCAAGACTAGATCAAAGCAAAATATTCCCAGGTAGCTGGTGGGTATCCCCAAAAGCTCGATATGCAAAAAGGTGCACCTTCATTATGAAGGTATGTCAAGGACTGTGCAGTTAAAGATCTAGTATATGGAGAAAATGGACTAGGAAGTATGGGCAATGAAATAAGAACTAATAAAAATGAAAAAGGATATTTTTAAAACATGGCAAATTAGTACAGGAAAAATCAATGAAGAATTAGATAATGAAGAACAGGAACAAGTGTTGAGTTTTCCTGATCCTTGTGTGTTAGCTCCTATCATACATGTCCATTCTGCAGAAAATAACACAGAACCCCATGTAACCCTAAAAATAGGAACCGAAGTTTATGACTGGACACAGGTGCTGCCAAATCTCTGTTGCAGAAATCCCCTGAAGAGGGCAAAGCAGTGGGCTTAATGGAAGTTGTGGGTGTTATGGGAAAATCACAACGAATAAGGAAATTAGAACCAAGAATGATTGCGCTTGGACCTTTAAGTGTAGAATACTCTTTCCTCTTAATGCCAAATTCCCCAATAAATCTAATGAGTAGGGATCTTCTTTGTATATTGAGAGTACCCACAGTATGTACACCAACCAGAGCTATTTCTTTGAAAGGCCCAGAAGAATCTCTGAACCTTTTCCTTGTATTATTTCTTGATACAGTAGACTAAGAGGGGGAAGGAAATAACTTCTATCAGATACCAGATGATATTCCAGAAAGCTTATGGGCTATAGATTCTACAGATGTAGGTTTCTTAAAATCAGCAACCCCTGTTAAAGTACTGACTAAAGGAGGTCAACCACATGCATTCCATAGTATCCACTTAATAAATGGACCATTGATGGAATCACCCTGATAATAAACTCATTGTTGCATCAAAGCATAATAATACCATGAATCTCTGAATATAACACACCAATTTTACCTATTAAAAATGCAAGCTAGATGCTGAAAGATGAATAGTCTGTCAATTCATTCAAGATTTAAGAACTGTTAATGATCATATAGTAAAATCTTACCCAATTATACCAAGTTGTACTAAGTCCTGCTACCATCATTTCATCTATCTCAAGTCATGCAAAATATTTTACTGTGGTTGATTTATATTCTGCTTTTTTCTCAATCCCAAAACACAAATACTCACAAAAGGTATTTGCATTGATGTGGCAGGGAAATCATTATTATCAAAAGCAATATTCCTGTTTGCCACAGGGATTCTGTGAAAGTCCTTCATTGTTTTCCCAAATCTTAAACAAAGATTTAAAAAAATATCCAGTTCAAGGATAGTAAACTGATTCACTTTTAGATGATCTACTTCTAGCATCACCATCTGCAAAAGTATACCAATATGATAGTAAATGTCTTATGTGTGAGCTCTACAAGAGTTAAAATTGTGAAAGAAACCAGAAAGTCCAAGCATCAGGAGGAAAGTGGGAGATTTGTTTTGAACATTGTACAGGATACTATAACTAAAATACAAAACAGAAGAGTAAAATTTAACAAGAATAGAAAGGTAAAAAGAGTCCATGTTTGAAGAGCTTTAAATGCCAAAGAAAGGGGCTTAGCTTTAAACCTTGAGGATATGGGAAGCCACAAGAATTTATTAAGCATGACATGACAAGACCTGGGCTTTAGGAAAATAATTTTAGTGGTTGTGTGAAGGATGGATTCGAGTGGAGAGAATCTTGAGGCAGAGAAACCAATTATGAAATTATTGCCATAGGCCAGATGAAAGATCATGAGGTCTGAACTAGACTGGCAGGTATTTGAGTATAAGGGAAGTAATGTACAATTGATTTTGTGGAAGTAGAAATATGATTTGACAAATGATTAGATACATAGCTAGAATTAAAGTGAGAAGTTCAGGATTACTATAAGAAAAATGGTAACATTGGCAGTTATAGGGAAGTGTAGAAAGTGAGAGGATTGGATGGAAGTTAATGATATTTATTTTTGATATGATGAGATTGATATACTTTCTCTAGTTTGAAATATCAAGAAGGCAGTTTTCAATGTGGCACAAAAAGTCAGGAGATAAATCCAAACACATAGATGTGGAAGTCATATGTAGAGGGGGTAAAAACACAATCCATGGAAGTTGATGATGTCACCAAAAGAGAAAATATGGAGGAAAAGGAAAGCATGGTACAAGACAGAGCATTGGAAGGCATGACATAGATATTTATGCATGACATGGATACTGAATCAGTACAGACTTAGAAGGAGGCAGAATTAGTAGGAGAACCAAAATATAGTGCCTCCAAAACAAGGAAAAAGAGCAAAAGCAAAAGATTGTGGCAAGCAGGGTCAAAGATAGCCAAGAACTTAATAAGGATGAAAATTACAAAAATGGCATTTGATTTTGTAGTTAAGATAGATAATTTGGAAATATTATTTTTTAATTTAGCAACAAGGTTAAAGGACTAGGCTTATTTGGAATATGCAAGAATGGAAACAGTTGAAAAAGAAATATTAAATTTAAGAGATGAGTTAAAGTTGGTATAATGCTGAGGACAATCATTTGAAGGACACATAGTGAAACACAGTCAAAGGTGCGGATAGAGAATTTGGGCTTGATAAAGAAAAGCCTCATCTTTTCAACAGAGATTGAAATGAGGAAAGAAATAATGGGGGATGTAGTATAAGAGTTAAAAAATGAAGAGAAGTTTTGCATGTGAGTAGGGGAAAAGAAGAGGGAGTCCTCAGTGTCTACGTTTGATTCTTTCAGTAAAGGATTAGGGGAGGGCTCAGAGGCAGCTCTCAAGTGAGATTATAGGATCGGAAAAAGGATTGGTCTAGTAGGCTTCGAAAGAGGAGGTAGCTTGGAACACTTTTGTGTGATAAAGATTCAATTAGAGAAAAGTAACAGGATTACCTAGTTACAAGAGAAAAGGAGAATAAAAGAAGGAGGGTACATTCAGTTTTTGTTTTTATTTGTCCATTTTTCCCCTTTTTCTCAAAAATATTTTGAGATATGGAGATACAATTTTAATAATAATTTTGTTATTTTACCAATCATATTCTCTCCTTCCTACTTCTCTCCTCTTCCTGAGACAGCAAATAACATAATATAGGTTCTATATGTGTTATCATGCAATACATTTTTTTCCAAATTCATCATATTATATATATCATTAATATATAATAATATATATTATGAGTTTTAAAAGTTTCAATAATGGACTTAATTATGCATTGCAGTATGGGAGACAAAACTACCCAAATTATTTTGATACTGGATACTGTCCCTGTTCCTACCAAAAACTCTAACCTTAATTACTACTTTAAGAATTTAGTTTAGAATAATTATATAAGTTACAGGGGTTTTAATCTCTGTTTGGGTTAAGAGTTAGTTATTCCCTAATTCCCATTTTCTCCCATAGCTAAATAAACTTGCTATTATATAGTTACTTAGTTTTGAACCCTTCTTTTAACCCACCTATTACAGTAGTCATGTGAGTGGAGGAAAAGAGATGAATATAATAATTTTTTCCATTAAATGAGTGGAGTTGAGGGTTTGAGTGGGGTTGAGAAGGGGGAAAAAATGACTCCAAAGTTGTAAATCTGTGCTTTTTTTTTTTAATTGAAGCTATGTTTCTGTCAATTAAAAAAAAAAGAACTAGGTTAGAAGTTTCCCTGCAAGATATTGTTCTTGGTTGTCTTTTTAGAAAAACAATTTTGGTTAAGAAGTAGGCTCAGATTGCAAGAGGTTGAGTAGTGAATAGGAGATGAAGAATTGTAAATGGTTATTTCTAGGAGTTTGACAGCAGAAAATTTGTAAAAAATAAAGGCTCAATAATATAATAAATTGAGAAAACAGCAAAGACAAGGGAAAATAGAGATAGATAAAATATGGATAGTAGGTGAATGGTTAGAGAGAGAGAAATTATATAGAGACAGAAATCATAGAGCTGTGTATACACACACATATAGAGATGGAAAAAAAATTATATATACATATATATAAAAAAGGTAAAAATATAAATAAACATTTATATAGCATTAAATAGATAAAAATACTTGCAGTATTTACAAATATCTCCTTTGATCCTAAAAACAACCTTGTGAGGCCAATATTATGCTTATTCTCATTTTTACTAATGAATAATCTGGGAGACAGTCAAGATGGCAGCTTAGAGGTAGAAAAAATTCAAACGTCTGAAAACCTTCCTCCCTGATGAAAAACACAGCACTTCCAGGGGACTGAAAACCAAATCTAACAACAGGACAAAGCTAAGGAACCCTCCCACCAAACTCAAATTAAAAGGTACACACACAAAAAGCCTGAATTTGAGAACACACAGGTATAAGGGAAAGGAAGAAGGAAGGTTCAAGGATCTGACTGCATGGACACTGAAGGACCGAAAGGCATGGAATATAATATTACAGAAAGCAAGGGAACTATGTTTACAACCAAGAATCAATTACCCAACAAAACTGACTATATTTTTACAGAGAATGTATGGTCATTCAACCAAATAGGTAGAATTCAAAGAATTTCTAAAGAAAAGCACAGACCTGAACAGAAAATTTGATGCCCAAGCACAGAACTCAAGAGAATCATCAAAAGGCAACTAAGAAAGGGGAAAAACCAACAACAACAACAAAAACAAAACCAAAAAATTTAAGGAACCCAATAAGCTAAAATTATATGTATGTCTACAAGAAAAGAGGACATTGATAACTCTTAAAAAATATTATAATCTGTGTAGCTAGAAGAATTATACTTAGAGGGATCAGTGACAAAGTGTGTAGGATGAAATGCCAAGACACAAATATGTATATAGATATATAGTTGCATAAATATATATATATATATACACACAAGTTTAAAAAATGAAGTTAACACTAAAAAAATGGGAAAAGAAAGAAAATGGGGTAAATTTATTTGTCATAAAGAAGCGCATGGCGGGAGTAGGGGAGAACCAATGCACTGGAAGAGTAAAGAGGTTAGAGATAGGAAATACTCAATTCATACATGCATTGAAATTGACTTAAAGAGGGAATAACAATCAAATATATTGATGCAGAAAATTGATTTGTGCCCTATAGGGAAGTAGAAGGGTAAAAAATGAATGGGTGTGGAGGGAAGCAGTACAAGGGAGGGAGGGGGGGTAGTTTAAAAAGACTATAAAGAAAATAATAGGGGAATAAGAAGGGAGGGGAAATACAAAAAGAAGTAAAATAAGGATGGGAATTAGGGGGACTGATTAAAAACAAAACACTGGTGTAGAAGGAAATAGTGAAAGAAGAAAGGGCATGACTAGGAATAAAAATAAAAATGCTGGGAAATACACAGGTGGTAATCATAATTCTGAATGTGAATGGAATTAATGTACCAATAAAACGCAAGGAAAGATAAGAGTGGATTAGAAAACAAAATCCTACAATATGTTGTCTACAAGAAACACACATGAAGAAAGTAGACACATATAGGGTAAAAGTAAGCTGATGGAGCCAAAACTATTGAGCATCAACTGAGAAAAAGAAGGCAAATTTCTCAATCATGATATCTGATAAAGCCAAAGTAAAAATAGATCTAGTCAAAAGAGATAGGGAAGATAATTACATCCTGATAAAAGGCAGTATAAACAGTGAGGAAATATCAGTACTCAACATGTGTGCAGAAATGGCATAGCATCCAAATTTCTAAAGGAGAAACTAGTGGAGCTCAAGGATGCAATAGATAGAAAAACTATACTGGGAGAGACCTGAACCTTCCTCTATCAGAACTAGATAAAAAAATCCAAAAAATAAATAAGAAAGAGCTAAGAAAATGAATGAAATCTTAGAAAATTTAGAGTTATAAGATTTGTGGAGAAAAATAAATAGGGACAAAAAGGAATACACCTTTTTAGCAGCATATGGTACATTCACAAAGATTGACCATGTATTAGGGCATAAAAACATTGCAAAGAAATACAAAAGAGCAAAAATAATAAATGCAACCTTCTCAGATAACAATGCAATAAAAATAATAATTAGCATGTATGAAGAGACAAACCAAAAAGTAATTGGAAATTAAATAATTTGATTCTCCAAAATCAGTTAAAGAACAAATCATAGAAACATTTAATAATTTCATTGAAGAAAATGACAATGATGACACATTCTTTCAAAGTCTATGGGATGCAGTCAAAGCAGTAATCAGGGGGAAATTTATATCCTTTAGCTCATATATTAAGAAATTAGGGAGGGAAGAGGTCAATGAATTGGGCATGCAAATTAAAAAACCAGAAAGTGAATAAATTAAAAATTAAACAATTAATTAATAATTAAACAATCCCCAAAAGAAAACTAGAGATCCTAAAAATCAAAGGAAAATTAATAAAATTGAAAGTCAAAGAACTATTGATTTAATAAATAAGGCTAGAAGCTGGTACTTTGAAAAAACAAATAAAATAGACAAGTATTGGCCAATCTAATTTTAAAAAGGAAAGAAGAAAACCAAATTGACAGCATCCAAGATGAAATGGGAGACCTCACTTCTAATGAAGAGGAAATTAAGGCAATCATTAAAAACTATTATGGTAATAACTGTAGCAATCTAGGTGATATGGATGAATATTTACAAAAATATAAATTGCCTAGACAAACAGAGGAAGAAATAGAATACCTACACAATCCCATATCAGAAAAAGAAATTGAACAAGCCATCAAATAACTCCCTAAGAAAAAATCCCCAGGATCAGATGGTATCACAAATGAATTCTATCAAACATTCATAAAACAACTAATCCCAATATTATACAAACTATTTGGCAGAATAAGCAAAGGAGTTCTACCAAATTCCTTTTATGACACAAATGTGGTACTGATTCCAAAGCCAGGCAGGTAAAAAAACAGAGAGAAAAAATTATAGAACAATTGCCTTAATGAATATAGATGCAAAAAATCTTAAATAGAATACTAGCAAAAAGACTCCATCAAGTAATCAGGAGGGTTATACACTTTGACCATGTACGATTATTAGGAAAACCATCCACATAATTGACCATATAAACAAGCCAAACCAAGAAAAATCACGATTATCTCAATAGAGGCAAAAAAAGCCTTTGACAAAATACAACACCCATTCCTATTGAAAACATTAGAAAGCATAGGAATAGAAGGGCCTTTCCTAAAAATAATAAGCTGTATATACCTAAAACCATCAGCAAACACCATCTTTAATGGGGATAAATCAGAATCCTTCCCAATAAGATCAGGAGTGAAACACGGATTCCCATTATCACCTCTACTATTTGACATTGTACTAGAAAAACTAGCAGTAGCATTTAGAGAAGAAAAAGAAATTGAAGGCATCAAAATTGGCAATGAGGAGACCAAGCTATCACTCTTTGCAGATGAAATGATGGTCTACTTAAAGAATCCTAGAGATTCAACCAAAAAACTAGTAGAAATAATCAACAATTTTAGCAAATTTGCAGGATACAAAATAAACCCACATAAGTCATCAGCATTTCTAAATATTTCCAACACAGCTCAGCAGCAAGAATTAGAAAGAGAAATTCCATTTAAAATCACTCTAGACAATATAAAATACTTAGGAATCCATTTGCTGAGACAAACACAGGAACTATATGAATACAACTACGAAACACTCTCCATACAATTAACACTACATCTAAACAATTGGAAAAACCTCAACTGCTCATGGGTAGGATGAGTTAACATAATAAATATGACCATCCTACCCAAATTAATTGATTTATTTAGTGCCACACCCATTGGACTACCAAAAATTATTTTACTCAATTAGAATAAAACAACATAACAAAGTTCATTTGCAAGAACAAAAGATCGAGAATATCCAGGTAAATGATTTTTAAAAATTGTGAAGAAAGGTGGCCTTGCATCCCAGATCTGAAACTATACTATAAAGCAATGGTCATCAAAACACCATGGTACTGACTAAGAGACAGAAAGGAGGATCAGTGGAATAGACTTGGGGTAAATGACCTCAGCAAGACAGTCTATGACAAGCCCAAAGATAGCAGCTTTTTGGACCAAAATCCACTATTTGATAAAAATTTCTGGGAAAATTAGAATACCGTATGGGATAGTACATATGTCATATCTTTGGGAAAGAAAAGATTTTAAGACCAAGCAAGAGTTAGAAAAAATCACAAAAACCTCTGACAAAGGGCTAATTACTCAAATTTATAAAGAGTTAAATCAATTGTACAAAAAATCAAACCATTCTCCAATTGATAAATACACAAGGGACATGAATAGGCAAATCTCAGCCAAAGAAATAAAAACTATTAATAAGCACATGAAAAAGTGTTCTAAATCTCTTATAATCAGAGAGATGCAAATCAAAACAACTCTGAGTTATCACCTCACACCTAGGAGATTGGCTAACATGACAGCAAAGCAAAGTAATGAATGCTGGAGGGGATGTGGCAAAGTTGAGACTTTAATGCACTGCTGGCAGAGTTGTGAATTGATCCAACCATTCTGGAGGGCAATTTGGAACTACGCTCAAAGGGCACTAAAAGACTGTCAGCCCTTTGATCCAATTATAATACTGCTGCATTTATAACCCAAAAAGATAATAAGGAAAAAGACTTGTACAAGAATATTCATAGCTGTTCTCTTTGTGGTGGCAGAAATTTGGAAAATGAGGGGATGCCCTTCGATCCGGGAATGGCTGAACAAATTTTGATATATGTTGTTGATGTGCTCAAAGGAATAATGAACTGGAGGAATTCCGTGTGAACTGGAACGACCTCCAGGAATTGATGCAGAGTGTGAGGTACAGAACCAGGAGCACATTGTACACAGAGACTGATACACTGTGGTACAATTGAATGTAATGAACTTCTCCATTAATGGCAATGCAGTGATCCTGAACAACTCAGAGAGATTTATGAGAAAGAATACTATCCACATTTAGAGGGGAAACGGTGGGAGCAGAAACACAGAAGCAAAACAACTGCTTGAGTACATGGGTCGAAGGGATATGATTGGCGATGTAGACTCTAAATGATCATCCCAGTGCAAACATCAACAACATGAAAATAGGTTTTGATCAAGGACACATGTAAAACCCAGTGGAATTGTTCATTGGTTACAGGAAGAGGGGGAGGGAACGAAGGGAAGGAATACAATTCTTGTAACCAAGGAATAATGCTCTAAATTGACTAATTAAATAAAATTTTCCAAAAGAAAATCAAGAATCTGAAGAAAAGAGAAGTTTTAAGGCTTGCCCAGAGAAACAGATCTAACATGACCTTATTTATCTTGATGTTTCTGCAGCCTTTAAACACTTTGACCCTCTTTCTCTTGATGCTATCTTCTCTCAAGATTTTTGTGACGCTCCTCTCTCCTGGTTCTCCTATCTATCAAACTACTCCTTTCCAGTTTTTTTTGTTTTTTTTTGTCATACCTGCTAATTCCTGGTATTCTAGAGTCCTAGGCATGGGTCTTTTTCTGTTCTCTCTTTATTATTTCACTTGATAATATCATCAGCTCCCATAAATTCAATTTTTATCTTTATGTTGATTATTCTCAAATTTATTCATCTCTAAGCCCTCTGTTGACCTCTAATATCACATCTGTTTATTAGACATCTTGAAATATATATTTTATCAAAAACTTAAATTTGATACTCTAAAAGCTTAACTCATTTTCTTTCTTGCATCACTTACATTTATCCTTGCTTCACTTTCATTTCTCTTCCCCATTTTTCCCCTGCCTCTCTTAATTGGTTGTTGAGGTCTTTTTTTTTTTTTTGAGCTCTTTTAGAATTTGTGTCAAATCTATATTTTTCTTTTGGACTTTTTGCGTGTGTTTCTTTTTTCTTTATTGTCCCCTTCTGTGTCTGTGCCTTGGTTTTTGTTTCCATAAAAATTCTTTAGAATTAAGTGAGGTTCTTTTGTTTGCTAATTTTTCCTATCTAATAATAAGTAAGTTCTGTTTTCTGGGGAATTGGGGTACCCTTTTAAAGTTCTGTCATTGTTTGATATTATTCTCACCTTATTTTCTGGGTCTGATGGCTGAAAGTTCTGAGAACCCCTTCCCCCATGCTTATTGGAATGACTGGAGATGCTGATAGTTTAAGGACTTCCCTCAGGCTTGGGTGTAAACTTTTCATCTCACTATGACTGTAATCAGGTCAGGGGCTGATCATATTCTACCCCCCAGGGTTAGGCTCAAGTTTTTCATCTTGCTGTGTACTTGTTCCAATCAAGCAGACCCTTTGTTGCCTTTGTGAGAATGGAATGAGCCAGAAAATGTAAAGTGCAAAGAGATGCAGGGTGAAAATCCCAAGGTCTTTGTAGGAATGCAACAGAGAATGATTCTAAAATGAATGGAAAACAAGGCTAAAGAGGGGAGTTGAAGCTGAACCTGGAGGGTTCCTGGATCACTCAGAACTCTGAGGTGGCTTCTGGGAGTTAACTGCTAGCCCTAAGGAGCTGTTGGGTGTCTTTGTGAGAAGTTCTTAGCTTCTGGACTACTATTTCTCTCTCTGATCCTGCTTGTTAGTCCTTATGTGGTCCTGCTTTTTGGGTCCTTTCTGTTCTTGAATTATTACAGTCTGTTCCTGATCTTGTTTTAAATCTACCTGTACCTCTCTGAAGAGGAAACCAAGCTTGAACCAGAACTGAATTGCTTACTCCGTAACATTCACCTGGTCATCAAACCTATCCAGCCAATTTGATCTGTTAACCTTTTCTGAAGACTGTTTTGGAGGGGTCATAGATTAGTGATGTTAGGACATGGATTTGGGGGTTATAGCAAAGTCAGGATAGGGTGTGAAATAGCTTAGAAGATAAAGAAGGCAGGTTTTTTTGCAAGCCTCATAGTTTGTGGGTGGAATTAAGAAACCTTGTTCCTCCTCCCTCACCCAGTCCTTGTTATTTTTATTCATTAAACTGATTTTTATAACTATACAGCAGTCTGATTGCATTTGTAAGAGCTCTAGGACTGAGGGTAGCCATCTTTCCCTCTGAGCCCGAGAGAAATAGAGACAGCATACTTCTGCTTTTACTAACTTTTTTGACTGTCGAAACCCATATATTTCACCCTGTTTTGGAGCTATGTCCTAAGTTTTAGGCAGAAAGATCAGTACTTAAGACTTATTACTTAGTACTATCAGCCACCCCAAACTGTGTACTATGTGTCCTTATCCCAAGCCCAGACTGGAAATCCTGCTTCTCTCTGGGCTCACATGCATCAGCTCACTTCAACGCAGACTGCCCTGGACTGGGACTCCAGACTTCTCCACAGGTTTGAAATTTCAAGGGGTGTGGGCTGGTTTATACCACTATTTGCCTAGTCAGGATCTCAGGAGCTGAATGTTGGCTTGAGATTAGGTCCCAAACCTGAGAGAGGAGATGTGTACATGGGTGTGTGGATGTGGCCTTTTGCTGGCCCTGCTTTCCTCTCACCCCAGTTCCCCTGATGATCTCTGTCTACCTTTTGAGTTTTTCTTTTCTTGAAAGTTGTTTCACTCTGTCTCTTTGTTGGTTCTTTCACTCCTATATTCATTTTGTGATCATATTTTAATCTGGGTCAGAGATGATTCTCATGGTGACAGGTAGCTACTGTTATTTATTCCTCCATATTGGCTCCACCCCCAGGAAGCACTTCATTTTCTTTCCTAAAAAATCTTACTATCCTTCTAACTTCCTTTATATTCCCATAGGTACAACTGTTCTTCCTGGCAGTCATGCTTAAAACCTTATCTCTCTGTGTCTGTCTGTCTGTCCCTCAATCTGCTCCTGCCTCTATCTGTCTCTCTGTCCAAAGTTTATTGATTTTGCCTTGATAACATCTTTCACATATGTACCTTCTTTTCTCTAACTGTTAACATTGCTACCATCCTGATACAGGTCATCATCAATTCATATTGCAATAGTCTACTGGTTAGTCTATCCTTCACTTAGCTATCAAAGTGATCTTCCTAAAGTACATCATGTCTTTCTAAAATGATCATGACACCTCCTAGTCAATAAAGTTCAGAGGCTCTTAGTCACTACCAGGTTCAACTATATCTAACATTTAAAGTCCTTTTTAACCAGCCCTCCCTTTCCAACATGTTTCTACTTTCCACTCTATCCTCACCGCACCTTCTGTAATTCACTGACACTTTGAAAAGGTCTCCTTGCTGTTCCACACAAAGGACCCTTCATCTCCCCACTCTGGACATTTTCATGATCTGTTTTTCATTCTTAAAATATTCTCCATTGAAATTGCTACCACCAGGCTTCTTTCAAATCCACTCTAACACTTCACTTTTTAAGCATAGTCTTTCTCAATCCCTCTAAATCCTGGTGTCTGCCTTCTGTCCATTAATTCTAATTTGTCCTACATATAGGTTGTTTCTGTCAGTTGTTGCATGTTTTCTCACCAATAATATTGTGAGCTCCTCAAGGACAGATAGCACATTTATCTTTCCTTGTATTCCCAGAACCTATCAGAGTCCCAAGGGCAGCAGCTTCCTTTACCTTTTTGTTCCCAGATCTTAGAACAGCCCCTGGCACATAGCAGGTACTTAATGGATATTTATTGATTTACTGACTGTCTGATTGAACTAAATTTGAACTCGGATATTCCAGACTCCATGATCATTGTTCTAGCCACTGTGTCTCCTAGTTGCAAATATGATATACATAACATATGTATGCAACATGTGTATATACATATACCCACATACATGTATGCATATATACATATATATCAGAGACAAATGGAAAGATGAAATAATTTATTCAATGTCATACATATAGTGTTAGTGCTATATGAGCCATGTTTCCTGAATCTAAATATAAAATTCTTTTCAAGAAATTCCAGGGAGACCAGAAAAATGGCTTTAGTAAGTCTTGGACACTAAATATATATTCCAAAGTTTGCATTCATTCTTTCTCAGAATATTTACATCTCAGTGACCTGGAAATGAATGTAATATTTGGGCTTCTCTGTCTCCGTCTATATTGGATAAGTTTTATATAAGTGCATGATTTCTTTTTTCTCCTAATACTAATGAAAAATAGGTTTCCAAAATTCCCTCAAAGAAATGTTCACCCTATAAGTGAAAGTAGTATATCTTTTCTATTACTAAGGGATTTTCTGATATCAATGGCTATTGACATAATCTAACCTTTGACCATTTGGGTTAGTTTTGATAAGCACCCAGAGATTCAGATAATCTCATAAACTGAATTTTCTGAAACTTTTAAGTTTGTCAAATTGAGCTGGTAATCTAGTGAGAACAGACTTTCTTGCTATATTTCTGTTCTTATATATCTAGTCCTAGCTTTAACAAGGGTATCCTTTTAAAAATGCTTCATGGTTTTTAAATTTTATTTTTAAAGTTTTATAACTCAAACGTCAAAATGAAAATACAAAAATCATTTCAAGAGTTGATGGGAAGATATTAATTTAATTTTATTCATCTCATTTTGAAGTGACATACCTCAAGGTAAATGAAAGATCTTGGAAATTACTGAAAATAAAATAGCTTATAATTGCTTGCCTTAATGTGTCATCGCACCAGGCAAGGTCAACTTCCTAAGCTGCAGTAAAAGCAGATAGATTCTCCTGAACCATCCAGATAAATGTCCTATTTCTCTATTTCACCTTGAGGCCTAGCTTACATTAGCTAAATTTCCAAATAGTTAACGCTTTATAGATTATTGGTAATACTTTAAATGAGAGTTGGAAGCAAAAGAACAGCTTTAAGGTCATTTTTTGTTTCATCAAAATTGTCTCGTGGTCTCTTATAGGCGCCATTTAATTGGAGGGGAAATAAATCACAAGTCTATTTTACAGGAGGGTAGAAGGTCAGCATTCATTCATACTGCAGTAATGTTTCTCTCTCTCTCAACTGGCACAGATTTTGCACATCTGTTTTTACCTGAGAGTCTGGATGACAGCCTCATCCGTGTCCCTATATTAACATTACTATAATCATTGTGATGACTAAACCTATTCAAGTATTTAAAAGGATGTCACATGGAAGAGAGATTAAATGTATTCTATTTGTCTCCAGAGGACAAAACCAAGATCAATGTGATGGTGTTTTAGAGTCATAGTCCAGAGCTCAGGAAAAACAACTTAATAATTACTAATGTCCTAAATTTTTGGAATAAACTGCTGAAAGAGGTGGTGTGTTCCTCCTGTATGAAAATATTATAACTGAGGTTAGATGATCATTTGATGGGCATTTTATATTGGGAATTTCTTTGCTTGATGAATTGAACTAGAAACCCAAGATGACTCTTTTAATTGTCAAATTCCGCAATTTTATGATTTTAATTGACAATTTGAAATGATGAAGAGAAAAGAAGAGCAAATAACTATCAATAGTCTACATAAATCAGGCCTGGAAATTGAGGGGTGAACATAAATATTACATTTGTTTTAAATTGGTAAGTAGAGGAGTACTAAAATTTGAGAATAGAAATAATTGCGGAAATACAATATGAAAGGACTGTTGAGGCTGTTAGAAAGAGTCCTAGGAGTCAGACTGATGATTGTGCTGACATCAGACCTACCATAAGAATAAATTCTGACAATGAATTCAACACTAATAAGACTTTTACTTGAAGAAAGTTTGAAGTTCATATCCCCACTGGCCTAAAGGAAATCCAGAGATTCATAATGATCAGATTTGAGTCCAGAAGCAAGAAAAAACAACAACAAACAAATCCTAAGGTAGAAATGTTGAAGACGGCTTAACAGAATTGGATATTTCTCCTATGAAAAAAGATGAGAGGAACTTAAAACTTCAAAGGGTTAGGCTATAATTATTATAAGTAAAAAAAGTGACTAAGAATATATCACATGAACAATTTAGAAAAAAATGTCAGAAGTTCAGAGTGGGCAAGCTCTTCAGCTCTTCAAACTATAATAATGACATAAAAGGAGAGTGAGCACCATAACATGTTACTGCAGAAGATTGTATAACCATCTTCTCTGAAGGTCTTCATTTAATAGGATGGATACTCATGGGTTTTAGTTGCTTTAATTATGTTCTACCTAAAAATGCAAAAGGCAGACTTTCAGGGTCCCCTTCCACTTCAGGGTTCTTTTCCCAATTATGTCCTATGGAATTATTTTGTACTGAACAGGATGCTTAGGTTCCACTGACTCTGGAAATAGATGCATAATTCACTGTACAAATAAGTAGAGAATCAAGAGGAAGGAGCAAGATACTTCTTGAATATTTCTTTTAATAGTAGTAGATCAGGTTCCTATCAATAGGTTATATGAATGCTAGAATGAAAGTGCATTAAGAGAGAAATTTGATGTTAGTGGATGAATATAGATTATGAAACATAGATAGTGAGCAGAGTTCTAGTTACAATGTGGCCTCTCATATACCAACCTTCTCTGATACTATTTCCCACTCAATACAGGACCTCGCCACCTATTAAAATCACTGCCATAGCTTGCCGATGGATATCCCTGCTCAAGTTTCTTCCCATTTTTGACCACCTCTTACTCAGCTAAAAAAGTGATTTGTGTAGCACAGAAATGACCCTTGAATACATCTACCTCCCACAGTGGTGAAATTATGGTGTTTCCCTCTTAACTCCATGAATAAATGTAAAATCAAAATTGGTTTTACAGCCTCTCACAACTTACCTGCATCCTACATTTCTGGTCTTCTCACATTGTAAGGGGAAAAGGGGGTTAAATTTAAAGGGTTGGACTTGATTATTTAAGAGTTTGGTCACCAGGGTTTTAATTACTAAATCCCAAATGATTTATAAAGTCAGAATGGATCTTATGGTAGCTTATTTTACAATAAAGAGGAAAGATATTAAGGAAGAGAGAAAGAGGGAAAAGAGAGAGATCCTTTTGAGCCAGGCAGGAGTTCAGAGGTCCCTGCCAAGGGAAAGGGTCCAAGATGGTGGGCCTTTCCAGAGGCTGGTGCCTCAAGAAAAGGCCAAGGGAAATGGTTCAGCTCTTTCACTCACCACGTCAGCCCAGTCAGCAGATCCTCCTGCTCCTCTTTACCAGCCTCAACTCGAAAGCATGCAGAATTGAATTCTCATAGGAAATTCTACTCCAAGACCCCCATCTCCACTTCCAAAAATGAAGAACTCCCAGGAGAACTGAGTTCAGTCCCTTGTCTCTTTATTTTAAAGACCTTTTTTTCTTGTGTTACTTCCCCTAATTCTAGAATTACCAAACATTGTTAACATTCTGCTCTAGGACTGCCCAGAAGGCAGTTAGTCGATTCTTATTCCTTACCCACTACTTCACAGGTAGGTCACAGACCTTCCACTAAATGATTAAGTGGAGTGTTTACACCTTTAATGATTAGATCTAACATGGGCAGATCTTCCCACTCAACTTTAAGTATTGTCTTTGCACTCTTTGTGATTGAATCTAAAAAATAGGCAGGTCTCCATACTTAACTTTTAGGTGGGGTATTTATATTTATAGGGATTAAAATCTAAAAATATATATGAGTTACAATTTAAATCTTCACAATCAGGGAAGAGCTAAATACCTTCATTGTTACAATCAGGAGAGAGTCAAATCCTATCTTCACAACATTTTGCTTCCTTTCAAATACACCATGATCCTGTGGCACTGGCCTCAGTTGCTTCTTTCACAAGACACTCTTATGGGCCTACTTCTTATAATTCCCCTGGTTGTTCCTCATGCCTAGAATGCTTATATTCTTCCACATACCTCCTGACTTCCTAAAAAAACAACAAAAACAACAAAAATCCCAACTTCTGTAAGAATCACTCTTTTTCTTAATAATAATGACTCCCATTGAAATTAACTTTCACAAAATATTGAAATTTTTTGTAAAATTTATATTACCAAATCCTGTAAAATTTAAATTAATATCTAATACTCCAAGAATTATATTTTACAGAATTCATTGATAACAGTTGGAGTGGAAGGAATAAAAAGGAAATAGAAGTTTAAAAAACCTAATTATTTAACAAAATTAAAAATTAAAACCACATGAGCAAGTTCTCCTGCCTCTCACCTCAGCTCACCTCCTCAGTGCTCTATCACTGAAAGAGAGAGAGGCAGGGGAGGGCTAAACCAAACTTATATCCTCCATACATCAGCACGTAACATGAGAAGGAGAATGGGGTGCTGAGAATTTTAGTTTTAAGATTCAGATTCCAATTATAAAATCCCCTCTGTAATTCCCATGGAAAATGAACATGTAGAAATCTACCAGATTTACATGCCTACTTTCCCCATGGAATAAGTACACATAAACAACTTACATCTCTAAAGATCTTTAATTAGAGTTACATACATTATTGCACTTTCTAAGGGAAAATTACAATAATTTGGGGTTGGGAAGGAAATAAAAGAGAAAGAAAACAAAACCAATGATTGCTAGGCACATTGACAAAAACCCAATTAGGGGGTAGTCCCCTTTGCACAAGAGTGAACATTCGAAATAAATGTGTTCAACCCTCCTTAGTTCAATTTCACTACATCCCAAAGTTCATTCTGGATCTTTTGGTATAGTGTCTGGTTTCTGCAGGCATCTTTATGGTACCTTCTTCAAAAAGTTAACTATCTTGTTTCAGGGATGTAGCAATTTTCTTATCCTAAAATTACTCTCAAACAAGAAAAATTTTTATAAAACTAGAATTCTATAACAATTATACAATCCCCCTGAGGAGGGTGTTGAGAAACACACAAATCACTCATGGCTGAGTTATGAAGTATGTAAATCAATTGCAAATTCTCATCAATCCCACTGGGAATCGTTGTTCTCTTTGACCTTTTGCTTCTTGGAACTGTATAATGACTCTTTTGTGATCCCTTCTCTTGGAATTAGACACAATCATAAGTTAAATTACCATAATATTTAACAATCAATGGCAGGTTTCCATAGTCTAAAACTTTTGGGGTATGCATTAATATTAGGCTTAATGGGTATGGTAACTTATATTAGTGAAAAATAAAAAAAAATATTAATACTGGTAACATGTGCTTCAAGTACAAAAATTAGAGGAAAGAAAATTCAAGTATCCTATGGCCCATACAAGGAAAAAATAATAAAATTTTTAAAAATCAAAAAATACGTAGTTCACAATCAGTGGCACACTGAATTTGCCAAGGAGAGGCAGAAAACAAAGTGTTCTCACCCAAAAATGAGATTCATTTCCTTTTTGACTTGGCCATGATCCACAATGTGAGTGCAAATGATGTTCATCAAATACAGCTTTTTTTAACAGTAGTATTGCAGCTAATGTACTGCTTTTGGAGTTGTGAACTTATCCAACCATTCTGGGGAACAATTTGGAACTATGTCCAAAAGATCTATAATAATGTACAAACCTCTTGACCCAATGATACTATAACTATATCTATATCCCAATGAAATCAAAGAATAAGGAAAAAAGGACGTATGTGTACAAAAATATTAATGGCAACAATTTTTGTGGTATCAAGGAACTGGAAATTAAGGGGATGACCATCAATTAAAATATAACAGAACAAATTATAGCATATGATTGTGAAGGAATACTATGTGTTATAAAACATTATAACATGAGCAGGATACTTTTAGAAAAACCTAGGAAGGCTTATATGAACTTATGCAAAATGAACTGAGAAGAACCATGAGAATATTGTACACAGTAACAGCAATCTTTTATTGTAAACAACTGTGAATGAGGTAGCTATTCTCAACACCACAAAGATCTTAAAACAATCTCAAAGGACTTATGAAAAAATTCTATCTACCTCCAAAGAAAGAACTGAAGGATGTAGTTAAAAGCATAATTTTTTTTACATTATTATATTTGGGTTTGGGGTCTGTGTTTTCTTCTGCAGTGTGAGTAATATGGAGATGCTTTCCATGACTGCATATACATATATATATATATATATATATATTCTATATGAAATTGCTTGCCTTTCTAAGGAGGGTGAAGGAGAAGGAAGGAGATAGAGGGACAAAGGGAGAGAATTTGAAATTCATTTTTAAATGTTAATTTACATATAATGTTAATTACATATAATTGAGAAAAACTAAAATTAAATGAAGTGTAAAATGAAAAGATTACCTTCCATATTCTCTCTCTACCTTTCTATCTTTCTCTTTGTCCCCTCTCTATTCATGGATATGGTTATGTGTGGAAGATAATCTCAATGGAACCCACTATATTTGTATGTATATGTGTCTATGCATATTTACATAAGCAGACATGTTAATAGATACATCCATACATTCATGCATATTTCAAGTGTACACATTGGTTTGGGTGGTAACTCCTCCATGAATGTAACCATAATGTGCTCATGAATTTTTAACAATTTAAGATGTGACATACATACATACACATATGTTCATACATGCATGTATATATGTATATTTCTGTGTGACCCTGGACAAGACATTTAGTCTTGTTTGCCTCAGTAACAGATGAGTTTTCTCATCTGCAAAATGAGCTGAAGACAGAAATGACAAACTACTCTAGTATCTTTATCAAGAACACTCAAAATGGATTCAGAAAGAGTCAGACATATGAAAACGCTCAACAAGAACAACATATATATGAATATACACAAACACAATACACTTTTAAGTTTAATCTGCATTATTGACATGTTCTCCATAACATTCTCATGTCTACATAATCACAAAACCAAAAATCAAGCTCTGATTTTTAGTGTTTGCTGATTTCTGAGATGTAAATGCTGACACTGATTTTTAAGAAATAATTCAATCTGGCTCTACCACACCCCTGAGGGCAAGAACTGGGTTTTTGGTTCATAGTTTTTAATTTTTATCTTTGTATCTATAGTGCTTAGCGCCTTGCCTGACACATATTGAAGCATTAGTAAATGATTGCTGACTGTGTGATATGATCTTGGGCAAATGATATCTCCATATCTCATTTTTCCTACTTTGTATCAAAAGTATAACAGCAATGGTTCTTTTTCACAGAAAAATATCATATGTGAAATAAATGTAATTGAATAAAACATTAGTTATTTCAAAGAGCCATAATTAATGGAATGCAAATCAGATAGTGCTTTGTAACCAATCTAGAATGCATGATCTGCTGAAATGGCCAATGGAACCATTTTCATCCCAATGTCAACATATTCCCAACCCAACTAATCCCCATCTCCATTAGCAGACTGACTAGAAATGACTAGTCCTCTTGAAGCATCACTTAGCCCCTAGAGTAGCATAGTACCTTTAGGAATCTGATGTTCCTGGCCCTTCTGTCCGTTGACCAAACCCTGAATTTCAGGAAAGTTTGAAGTATAGGATTGCAAAACTTTACAAAGGGTTGGGATGTGGGGGTGGGAGAGGTAGGAGGAGAAGACACTGTCCTCAGAATGAATGAATGTAACAGTAGTGTTCACAGAGATGCAGAGTTGTCTAAAAATAAGTCTAATGTTAGTCTCTCAGATGGAAAAAGCATAGACAGGACAGACGTTAAAACTTAATCTGTATTACTAACATTTTTTTTCCATCTTAAGTCTAGACAGTCAACAAAATAAAACAACCCAACTTTGATTTGTTGAGTTTGCTATTATTTGCAGTGGACTTATCCACTCTTAAAATTTAACAATCTGTTATAGCGAACCAAGCCGAACAGGCTCCAGAACCTTATAGGCTGAGAACCCAGGGGACAAATGAGCCATCTTTTTTTTCTCCCCACAAAGGACCCAGAAATACTAGTCAGAAGGAAATAGTATTCCTTCCTCCTAAAAAAAAAAAAATCTGCTTTTTGCCTTTGGATGCTCTAAGAAGGCTCAGAATGATTGGCTCTTCCTCCTCCACCCAAGACTGTAAGGAAGCTAGGGAGCCACCAAACTCCACTCAACAATCCTTGGTGATAGTCAAGCTGCTCCCTCAGGACATTGTGTTATATATATACTCTTTTTCATCCTTTCACAAACTTCCATTTCACCCTTGCTCCAAGCCCAAGCTTATGATCTTCCAACAACACACACTTCCTTCCCTTTCTCTTTAGAATATTTTCTCTTCTCCAAAATCTTTTTAAAAATTGTCTTCACTGGGACAAAGGTCTTTCTTCTTATACAGTCACCTACCCTATGCCAAAGTCCTGTAGCAAAGGTCCTTTTGGCCAAGTGCTAGTACTGACTCAGTCTTGTGGGAAGGAAACTTCCATGTGAGGAAGCAATATGAATCTGAAGCAAAAAGTTAGAGGACCTGTGTTAAAACTCCTGCTTGACCAGTTATTGCCTGTGTGAGCTTTGGCAAGTTGCAGACCCTGCTTAGACCTCGGAATCCTCATCTTTTAAAACATGATTAGCTAAATTAGTCCCTTCCAGATCAAAATCTAGTCTCGAATTTTTTTTCTGTAGTACTAGTAAAGTCCTTTACCATAACAACCACTCAGAAGTTTGTAAAATAAAATTGAATTCTTGATAGATTTTTTTCGCAACTGAGTTTCAGATATTTTTGATATATTTAAGATTAATTCTTTCTGGGGGCCCTTTTCCACATAGTGGCTTTATGACTAAGAGAAAGTCTTAGTATTTATTCCCAATACATAGATATACATGCAAACATAAATACATATGTAGAGCTTACAAAACCTTAGTACCTTTGATGAATTTGTTGGAGTGTTATTTCATAGCCCGACTTACCGTATGAAACATATGTCACTCTCTAAAAAACAGTCTCATTCTATGGTAATACTTCTATTCTCATTCTAGGCCTATATATTATGTAATAACAACTAATGGCTTTTAAGTACAGGCCTTAAATTCCTAACTGACATGTGGTCTGAAAGGGCTAACTTCTTTCAACCCATTGGTGAGAGAGGCAATATGTTATCCACTTCATCCACCCCGATACTGATTCTGCCCAGTAGCTTGAAGGAAAAGAAAAGAGGTAAGGATAAGGGGTAGATAAAAGTAAGGAAGAACTGAAAATATATTGGCATTTATTCAGAGCTATAGACCAGAGATGAACAGAGGGGTGGAAATGACAAAAAAGTGAACTGGAAATACAAAAACATGAAATTATGCTGAGAAAATGAATAAATATCCATTTTCTTAGAACTCAAGATCCAAATACTAATCTGTACCAATCAAGTGTGATATACTCTGTTAGTCATGTGATGAAAATTAATTTGCAGAGATACCAAAAAAAATAAAACATCTCCAAGCCCAAAAAGAAATAGGTTTGTTGAGTGAGGACTGGGCTCACAGTAAAGCCAGGCTCCTGTTGGCAGCCAACGATCTTGAGCCTGGTAAGCTGCCTCCTTATGTAATCCAAACTTGTGCTAAAGCTACAATCATCTTCAGAGACATTTTAACCTCAGTTCTTACCTAATACCCAAACTAAAAGAAGAAAAAGTACAGGATAGAGGAGAAGTGAGAAAAGTTACAGATGTGAAGTGAAGAAAAATTGTGCATGCACAAAACATGGTGGGACAGTCCTTTTGGGCAAGATATTTACAGGAAAAACTTTGGTGATTATTTTGCAGAAATAATTGAATGCGTATTAAAGAAGGTTACAAGATGACTGACTTGCAAAAATACTTAAGTAAAGAATATATATGATATATGTGATATATATCATATGATATATAATGAATATATATAAGAATATATATAAGAATATATATCATTGGGAGGGTATTTCACATCCACAGTTATCATTAGAGAATATGATTCTAATGAAACGTTAAGAAGTGAGGTGGTATTTGAATCCAAACCATCCACAGCACTCAGAGGTCCTCTTCTGCTCAGTCAATATTTATAGAAGAAACATTTGTCCAAGGTTTTACATATGCTCAGGGTTTATATTAGTATCAATGTTTCATACATGGTAATAACATTTCTACAAATATGCCAATCTAAAGGTGATGCTAAAATAAGTTGATTAATGATGGAAGTAATACAGAAAATGTAAGTCAACTTCACAAAACACTATAAACACAATAATTCAAAACATAATAAGATACAATTTAATTTCATATTTTATATAAAGTAGTGAATGAAAATGAATATATCTTTTCACTAAATGCTGGGAAGAAGTCTTACAAAGAATTATTGTGTCCTAAAAAAAGCTATGTAGTGAATGCTACTCCTTTTATCTTTGTTTTTGTTTTTTTTTAATCATCTTTTTTTTTTTTAAGAAAAGAAAGTGCAATCACATAGAACTGTCATTCTACATTCTGAGTTCTAACTAAGAAAGTGATGGGATTTCAGTTATCCTGACTCCTGGGCATCTGAACGTAGCTGTCCATTCCAAATTCATGCAAATGATGATCACAATAACTGAGGAGGATCAGGTGATTTTGTTTTGTTAATTCTGTAAGCAGTAATCTTAACATTGATTGAGGATTAAGCAAATGGTGAAAAAGTGAAGAAGCTCAGGTACCCAGTAGTCCTTATTACTGCTAATTTACTATATGATGCTAAATAAATGAAGTTGGCTTCCTAATGGTAGTGCATGGTATCTGAGTAGAAAAGCTATTAACATAATTATATCTCTTGCACAGGGGGCAGAGCAGATTACAATTATTAGAGAGCTGTGGGATACAGCCAGACTACCTCAGTGTGCGGTAACATTAGGACCTAGATTACAAGATTAGAATTCCCAAATATAATGCAGAATTTGTATTAAAATGTATATTCTTATTTGTAGTGTCAAGAAAAGATAAAAAAAAAAACAACTCTCTTAAAGGATGTTTTTGATATTGTTCCTGGTTCTTTTTGTTGTTGTCTTTTTATAAAAGTCTAGCTATATACGGAATAGTCTAGATATTTTCTCAAAACGTTGCTTTTGAAATATTTATGATATGACACTTCTATAGCAAACCATTTATAAAAACTTGTCTGTAAGAATTAAAGGACAAATACATTAATAAATGTTATGAAACAATAAACAGAAATAACAAAAGAGTTACATTGTAGTTAGGATAGAGTTGGTCTTAGAGGCAGGGAGACCTGTAATAACGAAAATAAATGTAATTATGTAATAATTAAAATGCTACATGTAATATTTAGAAATTGGTTTTGTTAAATAATATTAGTAAAAAATGTGTTGTGGTCACTGTTTATAAAATTAACTCTTAAGTCACAAGAATGATAATAGCTTTAAACAATTTAATTTAATATAAATATAGTATAAGAAAGAAATAAAGAAGGAATTAGAAAATTATTTCCTAGCCTACCACCCTAAAGTATGATCCATAGAATTTCAACTTGTTCCCCAACAAGGTTCCAATGTCCACATGGAAGTCTGGTAGTCTCCACAGAGCAAGAGTCTTACCAGCCCATGAAGGTGTCTTCCTCCCAAGCCACTGATGCAGAATGATTAGAATCAATCATTAGAAGAATCAATCCCAGCAAACTCACACCAAAAGCCTCAATTTCCTCATTTTTTATAGCCCTTTTCTCCACATCACTTCCTGTCTCTCTGAGCTGGTTTATCACATCCCAGGAACAAATCAAAGTCTCTCTGACCCAGCCTGTAACCTTTAGTTCTGGGTCATGTTCCCAGGGCTCTTAACCTGTGAACCTCTGTTTAGAGCGTTCCAGCCACACTAATGAGATGGATTGGACAGGAAGAAATTTCATGACCCTGGGAGGAAGGGGTTCCCTTTACATAGACCCAAATCCAAGGACAGCCTCATATATGTTGACTTAAAGGCCATCACATAATGAAAGCATGACTTTGGACAAATTATGTAATCTCTTCATGGCCCAGGGAACAATGTAAAACAAATGAAGAGTAGTTGTCTTTGTCAATTGCGAGATTCAACAATTCCATAAACTAATGAAATCCAACATCAAGATATTGTCATTATGACCATCATCATGACCATCATCATCTAGATTAAGAAATGTTAGATGATCCCATGGGTAGAATATGGAACTTAGACTGAGTTTGAATCTTGCTTCATACATTTACTAGCTCTGTGACTTTAGGTAAATGATTTAACCCCTCTGTGCCTCAGATATTTTATAAGTCAAGTGAGGATAATAATAACAAAGACTTCATAGGATGGCTCTGAGGATCAAATGAGTCGACAAATAAAAAGTACTTTGTTAAACTGCTTAAAAGCTATTGTTATTAGTATTAGTCAGACAAATTTTTCAAAGAAAATGTTAAGAATAAAAAAATGAAAGATAACCAAAGGATATTTAAAGACATAACTTTGCGCCTTCATTAAAGAAAAAATATCTAATACAAAATTAAAACACAAACCATAAAAATTGTTGTTAACCTTGAAAAACACAAAACCACCAAAGTACTTGGAAAGAATAAGTCTTTATTCAGAACAAAGAAAACAATGCTCTAAGGACCACCACATCAAGTCATGCACAAAACACCACACCGAGATAAGCTCTGGGACTCTGGGCACACTGTCTCTGGGAAAATGCACCTCCAAAGGGGATTTTCCCATTAAGAATTTGGGTTCTTATATCCTCTTTGAGGAATAAAGTAAAGGAAGCAGAATTGATTGGCTTAAATGGAGACTAGGGAAGAAGGAATCCAGCCAGGGGATACCTGGGAGAGGTCTAGATACAATTGGGGAAACTTCTAAGACAAAAAGGTACTTAAGATTTGTTTATATCTATTAATTTTATCTAGGCTGAAATTATTGGTACAAAAAGGTTTATTGTTCAGACGAAGGCTAGGGTCTGTCTGACAGTTCCCTAAAGGCAAGTTTCTAAGGGACAAAGGTAAATTTGAGTGTTCCATAAAATAAGCTCATCAGTGTCTATATTAATAATTTGGAAAACCTATTGAGGATAGTGTTGTGAAAGATTCCATTTCTTCAATATCAACAATTTATCCTGATTCTAAAAGAGGTAAACCCCCCCCCCAATTAATATGAACTAAGGATTCCACATTTCTATTCCTGTTGCTGCTACTACTACTTTAAACACACACAACTATACACATAAGTGAGCTAAACTAAATATATGACTCTCTGCTAGAGAATTAATTATGGATGCATAAAAAACTCATTTTTATTCCATCCAAATATATTTTGTCCTATTTTTATAATGTGAAGTAACCTAGGCATGCCAATATTTGGGGAAATGTCATTTTGTTCCTGGGGGGAATAGGTGAAAGGCAAAACAATTGAAAACAATTTCATGGTAATTTTCAACAACTGGTCCTTTGGGATGTGAAAAGATAAATAGGAGTTCCCTGAAGCATTTATTTAGTCAGTCAATTAAATAAACTCCTCTCCAATAACTCTCTGGGACAATTTATGCTGTGTAGACAGAACCAGTTATATGTACACAACCACCAAGGAGACATTTGAAGCCCCAATTAAAAACTTTGAACTCATAAGGTCTGAGAGAACTCATTTTCCCTCCCCTAATTTAAATAGCTTATATATTCCATTTACTTCGTAATGATTCTAAAATTTTCAGTGTTTTGTTTCCTTCAAAAATTATGTAATTTTAGAGTATGTTTAAATCAAGCCTGAAGTACAGGTAAATTCTTCCTACCAAAAGACATTCACATAGCAATTACTTAGACTTTTTTTAGTACCCAACCTGCAAATTACTTGCAAATATTTAGCTCAAGTGATTGATACCAAAACTAATTGCCTGAAAATGATTGCCTGGAATTAAACCAAGTGCTTCCTAATCAGCATTTCGAACCATGAGATAGATATAATGTTGGAGGGAAAGACAGACACCTTAAATGTCAAATCTGAGTTATACAAATAAACCTAAACAGATCATCTATCTCTACATGTAGATGTGTGAGCACACACTGGGATTGAGTCTGTATCTGGTATCAAAGTAAAAGACAAATACTATCAGCAGATATTTATTAAATATGTATTCCTTGTAGTGTTTTATGCTAAGTGCTGGAGTGGATAATAATCTAAATGGGTAAATGGGGCATATACACATACAAAATAACTGAGGCAAATGAGTGGTATGATTAAGTGCTAAGGAAAAATAGAAGAATTATTCATCAAGAGATACGTAAGACAAGGAAAGTTTCACAGAGGAAGAACAATTATGATTGAACATCAAAAAGAAGAATATATACAGATATGACTTGATAAAGGAGGATGATATTTTCATCAGGAAAAATAGCATGAGAAAAGGCTCAGAGGTGAGAGCATTCTAAAAAACTTAAATCATGTACAATACATACACATATGTATATATATGTTTATATATAATTTATATATTTATACACATATTTATAGATGCTCTATACCATGTTTACTTAAATAACAAGATCAGTTTGAATAAAGGTGAAGAAAAATAATATTTCTAAATTGAATAGCAGATAATTTTAGTATAAAATTATGACATGGGACCCAGGGTTTCCTTCTGGACACACCAAACTCCAGAAGCGTTCCAGGTCATAGAGGGCATAATAAATTCCTTTCTGCTACCTGAGAGGAACATTGTGAGAGAGGCTGGCACTAAAGAAAAAGTGCCAGGCTGAAGAGGGTGTAGAACTGATCACCATGATGGGGGAGGGGGCCCAAGAATTTGGAATCTTGGAAGTGCAGAAGATTCTGGCTGAGAGTGGAGTTGGTCTCAGTTGGGAGAAGCCAAAGAGAGAAGGTTGAATAAGACTTTCTCCTGAGGGTTACCAAACTTTTCCTGCTTGTAACTGGAAACCCTTCCCCCCAACATTTCCCAATTGAAAAAGACTATTGAAGAAAAATATGAGAAAGGCATTTTAATCTCTGTCAGTCTTTACTTCAGCTACTGTTGCCCTGGGTCTGAACTGTGGCCAAGGGGCCAAACTCAGAATCAGTCAACCTGACTTTCTCTCAGGGGGCTCAGGCTGCCTTTTCCCTACTTTCCTTTCCCTAACCCCTTTTCCCTACTTTCCTTTCCCATTCTTTCCCTATCCATTATTCCTTTGCATTACCCCAATCAAGTGTGAGTGAACAGATCAAGGGGAGACACTTTGGTCTTTAGTAGTGGAGAGGCTGACAAGAAGGACAAGAGCAAATCTGGGAGAGCAGTCATAGCTAAGGAGGGAAGGCAGAAGGGGGAAAATCTTTAAACCCCCTCTCCTCTCTCTGAGCCAACCCTAAATATCAGATGTCTCCCCTGAACCCCACTTTGAGAAGGGAGGTCTCCATTCTTATGTCTCTCTATTCTGAAAGACTGAACCCCTCTACTTCAACATCCCCCCTTGAACTTTTCCCTAGATCTTTAATTAACACAGATTTGCACCTCCCAGTTTCACTCTTATTAACATTAGGTGGTATCTAATCTTATCATCCATCAAATTCCATAGATTATCCCTTAACTGACCCCAAAATTTAACAAATTACCTCATTCCTAATTCACCCTATCCCTCTTTTCTTGCCCTGTAACCTCTGCAGTCAGACGGGCATAATATCTATACCCCATCTTTTCAGAGAGGCAGTATCTACCCTTGCACCTGATTCCTAGCCATTCAACTTTGCTTCCAAATTAATAAATTTCTTTTTTTTATTTTCAAGCTAAGTTTTGGAGTTTTGCATTCTTGAAAAGGGCAACCTGCCCCAAACTTGTGGTTTCACCTCAAAAATCTCCCACAACAAAAGGAAATATTTTAAAAGTGTGGGTCTTGGATTTTAAGGAGATGGGAATCATGGAATTCTGTATAGAAAAAAATTTATGACATTTTTCAACACCAGAACACTTAATATTTTGAGGGAAAATAATGTCCTTTGAATCTAGCAAAATTTCCACATGACATGATTCTTTTAAAGCAACTGATGTAAGCACACAGGTTAGTATTTACAGTTCCATACATTCTTTCATACTCTCATGGGGGTAAAGGAGATACCACACAGATTTATGGAAGATCAATATGCCTGAGGGGGAAAAGCATTACTTCAAAAAGAAAATAAGAGATTTACATAAGAAAGCAGTAGAAATTAATTTTAATCAGAGCTTAAAATGTTTGATATTATGATGCAAAATCTTCAAAATAATTTAATTTAGACATCAAATATTAAAAACCAAAATTAAAAAAAAAAGGAAAAAAGAAGGGAGGGAGGAAGAAAGGGGGGAAAAAAAGTTGTGTTTTTTCTTTGTTCATCTTGATTTTCATTTGTAACCACTATTTGGAGGGAAAAGAAGTTTATTAAACAAATGTAAATACAACCTTTAAGTAGAATTTCATGACTATAGATTGTAACTAAGTGTGAGAATGACTGATGGGGTTTTTCCAACCACCCTCTCATACTATCTTCACTCATATAATACAACTTTCTTTGCCCTCTAAGTTAGTCTTAAGAAATTCTCCCTCCTATTCTCAAAATAGAGTATCCCTTAGCTGATGAAGACTTCTTAATTCAGAGAGTCTTAACAGAGTAACAGAACTTGGGTCAGTACCAAAAGACAGGTGAGGTGGAAAATAAATGGGGCCATATTTACCCTCAAAGACTTATGGATTCAATGAAAGAAGCATGCATAAGTACATGTTTGTTTGCCTTGTAAGCTTGGGGATTATACATTTGGGATAATAGTCACTGACTTTAAAAGTATATATTAATCTATATCTAACCTTTCCCTAAGGATGGCCACCAGATTCCCTTGCCTGCTTTCATTTCACAAGGAACAAAATATAAAAGTTATATAATTATATGATTTACAAATTAAAGAACATCAAAAGGACTCACAACCAAACTCTGTAAGACTCAAGAGATCTCCCCTACCAACATAACTATACCACTTTTCCTATAAAACACATACAGTCTCTTTTGATGCTTAAAGACTTCTACTGCTACTCTGGTGAGCTTTTCACACATAGAGTCTATTGGATGTGTTATGGTGAAAATTACAGAAATATCAATGAATTTAGGTATAGTTAAAAGTTGGTTTGCAGAGGCTAGCATGACTGCATGCTAGTAATTCTAAGACAGGAGATTCCAGAATGCAGGAGGAGAGTTTTTGAAGGAACAACTGCCAACTGTGCTCTGATCCTGTTTCACTAAGCCTGTAACCGAGAGAAGGGAAATCTTTTGATTTCTTTGGGAGTACCTTTCCTCACCAGAAAAAAAAATATACTGAAGAAAATCCTTTAGACTCTCAGCTCTGACAAAGAACATCATGGTCCAGAGACAGTTGTTGGTAAAAGGGCTAAGGGTCAACCTCAGACCCAGCCCAGATAGGATGAATTCTGAAACCTGTCACATCATGATAAACCAACCAGGGAGGATTTATAGTGTCAGAAAGAACAGAAAGGGCTTGTCGGATTATTAGCCAGAAGCAGGGAGCTGTCAGATAGCATCAAGATCTCAAAGACTCCATCTGGTGGTGGACTTAACAGGAAGTGAGAAGTGAGAGAATTAGTGATTAGGGCATCCTCAATCCTCAATGCTCCCTCCCTCCTTCCCTCCCTTTTATTTGTGTAGGGATTAACCACACATAGTGACAGGAAGTAGAAACCATAGAGACAGAAATGAGAAACCAGAGTGACAGGAAGTGAGGTAGAAGAGTGTTATTTAAAGGGCTAGAGTCAATTAGTCAGTCTGTCAGTTGCTCACAGTTAGGTGCTGGCATTTGTGGGGAAGTTGGCTGCTGGGAGTGTGTTGGGTTGGTGGTTTGCGTTTAGTTGCTTGAATATAAAAAGTGAGCCTGATCTTACAGAGAGGGGTTTGGGGCTTTTGGTTTGAGTTGTTACATTTTTTCATTTCTTGAACTTTTGGGGAGGTAGTTGACCTTCATTGACAAACCTAATTGGGTTTGGATTAAACACTGATTGGGTTGGTTTTGATTGGGTGGATTAGATTGGAACTTTGTGGAGTGGTTGTTATTAGAGGTAGTTATAGGTAAATATAGGCAGTTATATATAGGATAACTAGTATAGACATTAGAAAATTTCTTTCTCTACCTCTTTCCTATGTTTCCCTAATTTACTATATTCATTTTACTATATTCTTTTTACTATCTCTATTTTAATAAAACTAAACTGTTAATTGTTAAAAGCTGCTGGAAGTTTTCTTTTTTATGAATTAAAGGGATAATATTAATTCATAACTCTACTATATTCTCATTAAAACTTGAGTTATTATAAGCTGCTCTCCTATTTTGTTAAAACTCCTAATTTAACTCTTACATTTAAGTGGCAAGCCAGCTAGGAATCAAACCTACAATCTTCTGATCATTTCCCTTACTTTTTACTGAAACTATCCCTAAGGCAAGTTCCTAGCAGTTAATTCTTATAGTTTTTAATTCTTTATATTAAACAGCACCATCTTCTGACAGAAAGTAGAACTGCAAGCAAAATTAACAATTAGATTAAAGATGATATTTAGTAGTCTAGTTCAGATTGAGATGTTTTTTATCTATATAAAATGGCTCATTATCCAACAGAATATTTCACAGTGGCTCTATATAGCATTGTTTCTATATGTACTTATACTGATGGGAGGCCTGGCACTCTACCTATTCCTCCTCAGGAAGAAACAAAATGAGAGTTTTTGTTACCTAAAAGCTCATCTTGAAGAAAAAACTAGAAAATAACTCGATTGACCTTGAAAAGAAGACGGAAGAAAATCTGGAGGATCTCAAGGCTTATATAAAAATTATTGAGAAATGCTTGAGAAATCCCCAGAATAAGGAGAAATATATTTCTCTCAACAATCCCTCATCATTAGAGTCAACTCAGTTTCTGTCCAGTCCTGCTCCATGTATTTCTGCTCATACTCAAACCACCTCAACTCCTTGTCTTGTTCTATCTCTAAATATACCCAATCTCCTCCCACTTGACCTATTTCCCCATCTACACCCATTATCTGCTCTGTGGCAACTCAAACACAAAGCTAAGAGGCATAAACCAAAAATAATTCAGTTACAGGCCTATTCCCTTTAAAAGAAGTAAACAACTTTAATAAGAGTGGAGGTGTAATTTCACTAAGGCATCATACACACTTTACCCTCTCCCAAGATATTGAGAGATTCAAACAAAATGTCCCTTCTTTTGAAGATAATCCAATTGTGATTATTAGAAATCTAGGGAACATTTTTCACACATAAGATCCCAGATGGATTGATATTGAAAATTTACTCCAAGCTTTTTTGTTAGAAAAAGAGAAAAATAAAATTGTCTCTCTTGTCAATCAGTCTCAGGGAAGGAGAGCAGTTCATTGGCCTCCACAAGACCCAAAATGGATGGCCAACAAAGAGCAAGATTATACATGATTATACCAAGCTAGAGAGGCATTATTAACCACAATGAGAGCTTGCTCTGATAGGCCTGGCACATGGACAAAATTTGAAACTTTAAAACAAAAAAACAATGAAAATCCGTCCTAATTTATGGATAGACTTATTGAGCTGGGAGGTAGATATATAGACCTGGATCTTGCCAGAGAAAGAGATGTCAGAAAAATAAGGAGACAGTTTGTGAAAAACTGTTGTAAAGTGGTAAAAGATCATTTTAAGATCAATTGTACAAATTGGGCTGGTATGGACCCTGAAGATTTGAGAAGAATAGCAGTTTATGTATTTAATGGTCAGGAAAAGAAAGATGAGAACAGTGACTTAATAGAGGCATTAAGGAGAGAAATTAAAAGTTTAAAGGAGGAAATTGACAGAGAATAAGGAAATCAAACAGTGGTCATAGCCTTTTTGCAAGAATATGCAAATCAAACACCAATGTGTTACTTCTGTGGAAAAAGGGGTCATGTAATGTTAAATTGTAGAAATTGAAACCAAGTATTCAATAACATAAATTTTAGAAATAATGAAAACTCCAGCAATAAAAACTTTAAAAATAATAACAAGTATAGAAATAACAACAGTAGAAAAACAGTTAGAAATAATACTCCAAATGAGGCAAAAAAAAATAACTCATACCAAAATACTCAACAACAATATATCCAAATTCAGGCTTGTCCATGCTATACTCAGAGTGAAAATGAGATACCAAGTCACTGTCTAAGGCAAGAACAGAACACCCTCACCCTACACATCAAGGTTCTGATCCCTGGAATAAGTTTCTGGCAAGGTCAGAACAGGTTGATTATCTACTTTCACTACTGTCATGGCACCTTTCCTTATTTTCCTGGCATCAGAGAATTTATTGTACTCCTCCACTATGCTTTTCCAACTCCTTGAGTCCATTCCTCACAATCTACTTTGAATATGGATCTGGGTTATTATTGGATGGTGAGGGAGCAGCTGTATTCATAACCTACTCCAGGGGGACAATAGAGCATATTGCTATCAGGATGAGGTGCCAGGCAGCTGAAAGTGCACCTTACTCTGTAAACCAAGAGGAGTTCTTGGGGGAGAATGAATGAGTAGTGGGAGGTGGATCCCAGGGCTCTCAGATCATAGGCTAACATATCATCTGGGAAGAATTGAAGTTTGCAGTCACCCAGAATGAAATCTGAAGGTAGCAGCAAGAAAAAAGAATATTGAAATTTAAGAGTAGCTTCTATAATCTGGGGACAGAGAAGGTCTTTAAGATAAAATTAAAAGTCAAGAAAATAGCTGGGAAAATGAGCAACCCAAAGGCTCCAATAACCATGGAAAATTATTATAAGGGCAAGGAAGATCAAGGTAGGAAGAAGGTGATGGGCAAAACTTAAAGCTTATTCTCATCAGAATTGCCTCAGAGAGGTAATAACATGTATACTCAGTTGGATATAGAAATTTATCATCATATGGAGGAAAGGGTTAAAAAAGAGGAACTAATAGAAGAGAGTGAATTGGGGGATGCAATGGTTAGAAGCAAAACACTTGTGAAGAGAGACAAGGTGAAATAAGAGAAGATTGAATTAAAAAGGGAGGAAATAACATGGAGAGAAATACACAGTCATCAAAACTGTGAATGAGAATGGAATTAATTTACTCAGAAAACTGAAAATAATAGTAAAGTAGATTAAAAATAGAAGTCTAAACTTTGCTATTTACAAGAAACACATCTGAAGTAAAAAGATAAAGAATAAAGATAAGGGGTGGGAGCAAAATTATTGTGTTTTATTTGAAGCAAAAAAAAAAACCCAGGGATAGCAAACATAATCTCACACAAAGCTAAAGCAAAAATAGATCTAATTAAAAGAGATAAGGAATGAAATTACATTTTGATAAAATGTACCATGGACAATGAAATGATATGAATACTAAATAAATGCACCAAGTTGTATAGCCTAAACATTTTTATAGAAGTAAAATGAGCTACAAGAGGAAATAGATAGTAAATTGTACTAAAGAAGTAGATGAATCCAATCAAAAATTAAACAAGAAAGAAGTTAATTATAATTGTGGAAATTTAGAAAAGTTGGATTTCATAGATGACTGGGAAAAACTGAATAAGATTTGAACAGAATATGCCTTCTCAATGGCACATAGCACCTATACAAAAATTGACCATATACTAGAACATAAAAGTCTAACAACCAAATACAGAGAAGAAGAAATAATAAATGCATCCTGTTCAAGTCATAATACAATAAAATTATATTCAATAAGGCCAAAGTAAATAAAACTTAAAAATTAATTGCAGAATAAATAATCAAATTCTAATGAATGGGGCTGGTCTTCTGGGAGTTGGAGGTAGTTGGTTCCTGTGGGAGTTTGAAAGACACACTTGGCTGTGGAATCCTGGGGGAGCTCATGCAGGAGACCTCAGACTGTCACTGTGGTGAGTATAAAGACTGACATCCTTCCTTGCCCTTTCTGGAGACATGAGCCTCCAGGAAAGGCCCATCATCTTGAGACTCCTTTCCCTTGGCTGGGACCTTAGAATTGCTACCTGGGTCAGAGGAAGCCGGAGCTCACTTGCTTGCTCTTTCTCTTTGTCTTTCTGTCTCTGTCTCTCCCCACCCCTTTTCTCTCTTCCTTAATATCTTCCCTTTATTGTAAAATTTCCATAAATTCCATTTGACTTTAGTCATTCATTTTTGGGATTTAGAAATTAAATCAATTAAATATTAAGTCCAACCATAAATTTAACATATCCAAGAACCAACCCAGGTCAGGTGAGAAGTACTCATCTATAGGTTAGTTACAAGGAGTAACTATTATAATGATGCTGATATTGAAATTGGTCTACTGGTGTCCCCTATTAATCCCCAATCCCAATTACTTTGTATTAACTTTTTCATATATTTTGTATCAGCTTATCTGTGAACTCGTTACTTCCCTCCAATAGAATGCCAGTTCCTTGAGGGAAGAAGCTGTTTCATTTTTGTCTTTTCCAGTATCTAAGACCATAGTCCTGGCACACCATAGATGCTTAAATATGCTTGTTGAATTATTGGCTGGATGATAGCAGACATCACCAGATATTTAATCAAAGTGGAATGTGTCCAAATGGAAAAGATCTTAATGTCACAGAATCAGGGTTACAAAGGACCTCAGCTATCTGACATTCCTCTATTTTAGGCTGTGGTTTTGGAGACCCCCTTAAGAGGCTTTCACTTTTCCATCTTGCCTTTCTTTCTTTTTTTTTAAACCCTTACCTTCTGTCTTGGAGCCAATACTGTGTATTGGCTCCAAGGCAGAAGAGTGGTAAGGGCTAGGCAATTGGGGTCAAGTGACTTGCCCAGGGTCACATAGCTGGGAAGTGTCTGAGTCCAGATTGGAACCCAGGACCTCCTCTCTCCAGGCCTAGCTCTCTATCCACTGAGCTACCCAGCTGCCCCCTTGCCTTTCTTTTTTAAGTGGCTTTGCCTTTGATTGGCAGCAATGACAGAAACACCACCTGGATCCCCAAAGACATGAATTGTCTTGCCAAAGATTTCATAAGAATTAGCACTCCTTCTTAGTTTCCTTCAGGCAGTATCATTTGTGCTCCTGTAAATCCCCAGAAGTGGGTAATAGTTATCAGGTTTGACAAGTGTTGGGATGTTCACTGTCAGTTGGATGTGTGCCCCAGGAACACAACAGTCCCCTCTCTTGTTATCAGACTGACAAATAGCTGCTTTATTACCCCATGTGGTGGGGTTTCACCAACCACCACTCCTTATTCCTCACTGTTGGCCCCTAGAAGTCCATCTCATCATTCCTTGGAGAAGAAGCAATTGTTTGCTTTTTGGTGATTCCAGCTCCCCTTTCAAGAGCCTTATATCTGCTTCTCAGCTCTAATAAAGACTACCAGTGGCCCTTCTGCCTTTCTTCCTCTATGTTCCATTCTTCCACCCTCCAGCCATGTGATACCATTAGTACATGACTCCCCTCTCTCAGATCCACATTCTCTCCCCCCTCCCCCCAGTCTTGCTTCCATTTTTGAAAGGGCAGCTTTGTTTTCTTTGACAACCTTGAGTAAAGAGACATTCCTAGAACATGTTTACCTTTTCATGGCCAACCTCTCCTTTGAACACAGATAACCATTTTTATTGATTAGGGTAGAAAGACAAACATTGAGAGCAAATTTCCTCTGCTTACTAAATGTTATGCAAGTAGGATCCTTAGTCAGTGTCAGCCTTAGCAGAATTCCTGGATGTATGTTATTGGACAGGATTAGATTGCCATTCTTGTTAGTAGCTCTTATGGCCAATTTCCTGGGAAGATCCTGAATTCTGAAGTAATTGAGGATTTCCTCCATCTCCTTATTGTCACTTGACAAGCATATTCACCTCCTTTTCCAACTTCCTTCTTCTTGGATCCCCCTAGTTTCAAATTCTTTTCCTTCTCCCCATTCTTCTGGTACCATTTTTGAATCTCTTTCTGTATGGTCACTTGGTCCATATTCCTCCATCTTGTCCACAAAGATAGTTTAACAGATGTGGCCAAGTGATTTTTGGAATTTACATGAAGTTTCTTGACCAATGAATCAATTAATCAAGCATTTATTCAGTTCAATTTTAGGGGATGAGGATAAAAAGCAAAAGCAAAACTAGTACTTGCCCTCAAGGGGTTTATATTTTAATGGGAGAGACAATCTGTACATATTTGATATTTGAAAGAATAGGAAAGCATGACATAAATCAGAATGAATTGACACTGAAGAAGAAGCTTTTTTATAAATTAGGGCAAAGCTCAATGGAAGATAATAACTCTGGAGCCTATGGGTGGTGGAATGAGAATAGACAATGCAAAAAAATGGAAACTTACTCAACTCTGTTTTCTGCCCCCCAAAAGCATGATTTTGGATAAAAAAGATTAATAGGGAATTGATACTTAGGAGATTAAGGGAACATCTGCCTGCCATTGATTAATTCAAATAACGAGGCATGGATTTACTGCTGAGCTCTGAAGCTTTGAGCTTTGAAAGACTGGAGAATAAAATTGGTACCACCCAACTGGAGGCAAATCAGGTGTCCTGGTTTTCAGAAAAAGAGAAGGGCACGAAGTCTACACATATAAACAGTTGAATGTGTCTTAGATTCTTGGCAAAAATTTAGAGAATATTATTATAAGGATAGTTAATGAAGATTTAGAAAGGGAAACAGATCCAGGATAGTCTTGTCAAGAGCCAGTCACTCCTAAATTAACCCTTTTGTCAGAGTTGCTAGATCAGAAAATTTCTAGAGATAGGGTTTTCCTGGATTTTATTTTATTTTAAAGTATAAATACTTCTTAATTCTCTTTTGTTTTTAGTTCAAATTGTCCTTCCTCTCTTCCTCCAATCACTGAGAGGGCAAAAAAGTACAAAACCCATTACAAATATATAGTCATACAAACATATTTCCCCATTAGCAAGACAAAGAAAGAAGAAAATGTTTTAATCTGTACTTTGAGTCTATCAGTTTTCAATCTGAATATGAATAACATTTCATTATGACTCTTTTAGAATCATGTTTAGTCATGTTGATCAGTTACTAACTCTTATCTTCATGATATTGCTGTTATTGGGTAGATTGTTCTCCTGATTCTTCTCACATCACTTTGTATCAGTTCATATAGATCTTCCTAGGTTTTTCTGAAAACTTTCCCTTAATTGTTTTATAGCTCAACAGTATTCGACAATTTCTTTAGCCATTCTCCAATTGATGAGCATCCCCTCAATTTCTAATTATTTGCTACCACAAAAGTTACTATTAATATTTTTGTATATAGACTAGTCCTTTTCTTTTGATATCTTTGTGGTGTAGACTTAGTAGTGGTATTGCTGGATCAAAGGATATTCACCATTTAATAGCTTTTGGAAACTAGTTGAAGCTCTACCAGAAGTATATTAGTGTACCTGTTTTTCCTTCTAGCATTTGGCCTTTTTCATTTTTGTCATCTTTGCTAATATTTTGTGCATGAGGTAGTCTTCAGCATTGCTCTAATTATTAGAGATTTTAAAATATGGATGTTGATAGCTACACTATTTTTATCCTTTGCTTGTCAATTGGGGAATGGCTTTCCTTATAGATTTGACCAAATTCCCTGCAAAAGGCTTTACAAATTGGGTCTCATTTTATTTGTACAATGACCCCTGGAGATAGGTGTTATTATTATCCACACCCATAGATAAAGAAACTGAGAGACAAAAATTAAGCGACTTGTCTGGGGTTATCTAGTTAGTTAGTGCCTGAAGTTGGATCTGGGTTCATAATTTCCTTACTCCAGACCCAATATGCCACCCCCTTTGCCACTTAGCTAACTTAGTTGGCTGCAGACATAGTTGTGGCAATAGTTTAATGTTGTCATTGATCCTTAATTTTTAAAGAGGACAAATGGCACCATGAGGTGAAATCTTGATTTGTTATTGAGTTGGATTTAAATGAGGGAGTTCCATAAAGTCTTCAGCCTCACTCTCCAAGAGATATTCAAATCCAGTGGCAAAACAAAAGTTAGAATGAGTGATGGCCTGGGATACAGTGGATGCCTGACATCTTCCATATCTGATTAAAGAGCATGCTTCAGCCACCTACATGGACATTGGAACAAATTGTTATCTTCTCATTTCATGGGGGGGAAGTCTTCACATGTTTGAGGAAAACATTAATGGGTCTGAGGCCTATTGGTTACCCTCAACCTGGTTTAGCCTGTCTGCCAGTTACAGTTTTACAGGGATGTGGCCTCTGAGCATGCTGCAGTATCTTGGAGCCACAGATGAGAGCTGGGTAGACAGGTAGACACCAAAAGTGGATGAGCAGCCCTGTTAAGGGATCAAGTCCTTTCACTAGAGGTTCTAATTCCCTCTGCATTATCCCATACACCTCTGGCAACTGAGAAAGCTCATGAGCTTTGACTGTGTTAAGATATACAGAATGTTCAGAATTCAAGAGATGATGTCCCTGTTATACTGTGGCCCAACCAGACGTGGATTATTGTGTTCAGTTTTGGGCATCATGTTTTATGAAGGAAAATGATCAACTTGGAATTATCCAACAGTCAATTGAGCTGGGGAAGATGCTGGAGTTCATGACATTGGGGGAAGCTAAAGGAAGTGGACATGATTATCTTGAAGATATGAGGACTTTTGTGGGGTGTGTGTGGGGGGGTAAAAGAAACACTCTTCAACCACTGTCATCTCTTGCTTGGACTGAGAAGACACAACTGAGAACAAAGAGTAGATGTTACAAAGAAAGATTTTAGGTGGATGAAAGTAAGGATGTCTTAAGAATGAGTGCTGCCTAAAGATAGAGTCCCCAGCCTCAGGGCTTAAGGGGTTTCTCTTTCTATGGACATCTTTAAGGAGAAGCTAGAATGAGGATTTGTTGGAAGCTCTTAAGAGATGTTAGAGAGCACAATCTTACTGTGAGTCAACATTGTAATGTGTTGACCAACAAGTCCGAGAAAATTTGGGTTGTGTTGAGAGACAGCTTCTAGGAAGGATACATGGACACCCCTTTGTACTAGGTGCTGGTCAGCCCACATCTGGAGACTCATGTTGGGGGCCTACCATTTTGGAAAGTCATTGCTAACCAGAAGCATTATCTAGACCTGTGTGATTAGCTGAGGGATGACTGTGTGACCATGATGAGGGGCTCACAGGCTATGCTTTTTGAGAATTGGTTTTGGCACCTTCCCTCTAGGTGCCCCAGGATACAGCCTTGGGAGTTGTTTTCATGGATACAATGATTTCATGGAGACAATTGGAAAGAATTGAAATATTTGAGATAAGATTGATAAACAGGAAAAAGGGCATGATACTCAACCAATGGCATGTGCCCCTCTCCAAGAATCTAATTATCCATTATCTGCCAAATGAGGAGGGCCACAAAATAAGGGAGTGTAGAAATTTATTAAAGCTAATCAGAAATAATATGCAATTTAATAACTATAGAAATAATAATTATAGAAATAACTAATAATGATAATAGAAACCACAACTTTAGGAATGATAATAGGAATAGAAATTGGGGGAAATGATAACTCAAACCAAATGACCCCACAACAGTATATCTTAAGTGGAGCTAGTCCAAAAAATAGTAAGGGTGCTACTGCCCCTCCATGTGGGGCATAAGGTGGTGTCCTTTAGATTCTATTTTTTTTTTTTGTAGATATTAACCCTTTTCAGTTTTGTCTCTCCTCCAAATAATAGCAAAGAAGGAAGAAGGAAAATAGAAGAAATGTATTTTTGAATACAGTACCCCTGTGATTATATTATACACATTTTTAATATTTTTGTTTTTCTTCCCTATTGATCTGTACTATTGTTGCACTTTACTTGTGCCATACAGTATTTGATTTTTTTCTCTCATTTTTTGCATTTGAAGCACATGTCAACAGTATTGAGACTGACTGTATCCTACCACATGCATTGGAGACAATAATCCATAGACAAGTGGATACTGTTTTTGGGAACACATTGGATTTTTGGATTTTATTATTGCTTTTCTTTTATTTTGATTAGAATATTTGATTTTTTCCCTTTTCTCGTTTCTTGTACTTAGGTACATACAATCAATATCATTTTTTATTCTGCAGTAATATAAGTTAAAATATATATGCTTGCAATATTATTAATGCAAACCCAAATAGCTTTAGACTGTAGGAACCTGCCATTTATTGATAAATGTTATGGGACTGTGATTAATGTTGGTATCTGATTCTAGAAAATGGGATCAAAAAAGGAGCATAGACTTAACCTGAATAGTGCCAAAAAGAACACACAGTTCAAAAGAAAAACCAATCCAGATAGGATTGATGTACTTCTAAGCCATTACAAAAGGACTTGAATCTAGTGTGAGACTCGAGGTTGTGACGCTTGACAAGATGTAGGACTTCCTTGTATCCACACTCTTTGTGAAATACAGACAAATACCAAAAGTTTGGCTATCATCCTGGCTCCCCCTATGCCTGAGAATGACAAAAAATCAGACCAGGGAATGACACTCCCCTATCACATACAAAAATCTGGTCCTTTTTCTCTCTTATAGTATGGCAACTTCCTGTAGTCTTGGCTGCAAATGGGTAAGTGAAATATTACTGCATTCTTTCATACAGACTTGTGGCATGGAAATTACTTGGACCCTAATACAAGGGTCTATTATGAATTTATTCTTGTTTACTCAAAATTTTATATACTTAGATTTTGATATTTTGATTCTGATTTTGATTTTTTCTCCCAAAACCCATTTTTTTCTTTGTGTTTTTGAGGGTTTTTTTCTCTTCTTTTGATAATTGACTCATATACCACCATAACTCAGCCTTGCATCCATCCTGAGCTGAATAGGGTGGTTCTCAACACCCTCTTCAGGGGGGGATTGTATTTTCATAAAAATCCAAGATTTAAATTTTTTTTTTGTTCGAGAAAGATCTTCAAGGAAAGAAGCTTGCTAACTCCTAAAATCCAGAGAATGAACTGTTTGCAGAAAGATGCCAGAAAAACCTACACTACATCAAGAAGATCCAGAATGAACTTTGGGTGTGGTTGGTTGAACTGAAGGTTGATTGGACATTTATTTGATTGTATACTCTTATGCCAAAAGGGGACTGCCCCCATTGGTTTTTGTCAATGTGCTCAGCAAACATTGGTTTTGCTGTCTTTCTATTCCCCTCTTATCTTTAACTACTGTAGTTTCCTCTTAGGTGATATTTTGTATGCACCTGTGGTTAGTAGATTTAGAGGTAGAAGATGATTATGCGTGTGCTAGCCAGTGACAAATCAGAAACAACTGACTGACCCCCTGGACTGTCCTAAGCCAAGTTTAAGCGACCATTGGCACATATGAGACACAGGAAGTGATGTAAAGAACTGCCTTTATATTTTGTGTCCCTTCGTGAGGGGTACCTCTGTGGCTTTGGTGGACTTTGGCAGTGGAACTTGACGGAGCTCTGAAGAGTGGGTCTTGAGACTGCTTCCCTTGGGAGACCATGTGGTTAGTGTTAAGGCTGACTTCCCTTTCCCTTGATCCTTCTGAAGGCACCAGCCTCCAAGGAGGCCCCTCATCTTGTAAATGGAAGCTGAACTCTGGAGTAGATCTTTTCCCTTTTCCCTCATTCTTAATTTATTTCTTCTATAAACCACCATAAATAAATAAACCACCATAAAATTCCAAAAACAAAAATTCTAATGAATGGGTGGCTTAAAGAACAAATCATAGAAACAGTCAATGAAATAGAATAACAACAAGACATCCATATTTGAAATTTAGGAGACATAGCCAAAGCAGTACTTAGGGTAAAATTTAGCTTTCTAAATATGTAAGTCAATTAAACAAAGAAAAAAAAATAAATGAATCGAGCATGCAACATTAGGAAAAACTAGAAACAGGATGAATAAAAACCTAAACTTAAAAACCAAATTGGGAATTCAGAAAATTAAAGGATAATTTAATAAAATTTTAGTTAGAAAATCATTGAACCAACAAATAAGGAGTTGGTTTTATGAAATAAATGATTAAAATAAACCATTGTTTAATTTGATTTTTTAAAAGGAAAGAAGATAATCAAATTAACAATATCAAAAATGAAAAGGGTGAGTTCACTACCAGTTAAGAGGAAATTATGGTAATCATTAGAAGTTATTTTGCCTAATTCTATAACAATAAATCTAACCATCTAATTGAAACAGATGAATAATTAAGAAAAATTTAAATTGCCCAGATTAACAGAAGAGGAAATAAAATCCTTAAATTGCCTCATCTCAGGGGAAAATTTAACCATATCATCATTGAACTCCCTGAGAAATAACCCTGAAGGCCAGATATGGTTTCAAAAGTGAATTGTACCAATATTTAAGAAAAAAAATTAATCCTAATACAATATAAAGAAAAAAGAAAAACATTAATCCTAATATAATATAAAGTATTTGGGAAAGTGGGCAAAAAAGGAGTTGTCTTACCAAACTCCTTTTATGACACAAATATGATGCTTAGGTATCTAAGACAGGAAGAGCAAATATAGAGAAAGAAAGTCACAAATTGATTTCCTTAAGAAATTAAATTTTTTTGAATAAAATACTAATGAGGACATTACAACAACATATGAAAAAAAATTCATTATGATCAGGTGGGATTTATACCAGGAATGGAGGGATGCCTCAATATTAGGGAATCTATCAACATAATTGATAATATAAGTAAGAAAATAGAAACTATCTCATTATCTCAAAAGATGCAGAAAAAGCAATTGACAAAATACCATTCTTACTAAAAAAAACACAATAAAGGGAATATTCCTTAAAATATTTAAAAAAGATCTATTGAAAACCATCGGCAAGTATAATCTATAATGGTTTCAAGATAGAAGCCTTCCTAATAAGATCAAGGGTAGAGTAAAGATGCCCAATATCACCACTATTATTTCAATATTGTACTAGACGTGGTAACTATAGCAATAAAAGATTTTTTAAAAAGCAATAAAAGAAATCCTAGAGAATCAACTAAAAAGCTTGTTGAAATAGTTAATAACTTTCATGTTGCAAGATTAAAATTAAATCCTCATAAATTATCAGTATTTCTATATATTGCAAAATCAAGCAGCAAGAGATAGAAAGAGAAATTACATCTAGGTAATATTAATAGCTAATAGTCTGCTTGCCAAGACAAACAAAAGAACTATACAAACACTATTACAAAACACTTTTCACACAAATAAAACTACACCAAAACAATTTGAAAAATGTTCATTGTTCAGGAGTTGTCCTATTCAATATAATAAAAATGACAACTCTACTTAAACTACTTAAATTATTTAATGCCATGCCAAGCTACCAAAAATATTTTATAGAGTTAGAAAATATAATAAATTTCACCAGGAAAAATAAAAAGTCAATCACATCAAGGAAATTAATGGGAAAATTTTTGAAGGAAAGTGACCTAGCCATAACAGATCTCAAACTATATCATAAAGGAGTAATTATTAAAACAATATGTTAGCGGATAAGAAATAGAATTGTGTCCCAAAGGAATAGATTAGGTTCACAATATATAGATGTAAATGACCAAAGCAAACTAGCCTTTGACATACCCAAAGATTCCAGCTTTTAGAATAAGAACTCATTATCTGATAAAAACTTGTTGGAAAAACTAGAAAATGTTTATTGAAGAAACTAGACATAGACCAATATTTTAAACTCTATACCAAGATCCTGTGTGAAATTCAATTAAAGTGTACCCCTCATTCCAGCAGACTCACCTCATTAGGTAGGGCACCATTGAGTCATGTGAATAAATTGCCATGTGGCAATTCAGGTGTTGAGAAGAAAAAGTCTCTGCAGATGATTTGGCTCCAGGACAGGGACAGAAGTAAAGTCTGGCCAATTAGAGACTTCAAGAAGGAGGGAAGAGACTAGCTTTATGAGTCAGAGTAGAGTAGCCAAAGAGGTCTTTTTTTTTTCTCCTTGAAACATACCTTTTCCCTCTCTTCTCTGCACTTGCCTTACCTTATCTAGGCTGAATACCTGACTTGCAATGGCCAACAGGATTTGGGGCAATGCGCAGCTGGGAACTTGGAGAGCTTAGAGATTTTTAGTTAAGGATTCTCTCTCTCTCTCTCTCTCTCTCTCTCTCTCTCTCTCTCTCTCTCTCTCTCTCTCTCTCTCTCTCTAACTTTTACAAATAAATAATTATTATTTAATATACACTCTCCAAGAAAAAATTTATCATTATAATAACCTCAAAATGGATATTTGATTAGACATTAAGGATGATAAACAATTTAAGGGAGCATGGAATAATTTATCTGTCAGATTTATGGATAAGAGAAAAAATTATGACCAAATTAGAGAGAATATTACAAGTTGTAAAATGAATAATTTTGGTTATATTAAACAAAAATTTTTGTACAAACAAAGCCAATGCAACTAAGATTAGGAGAAAAAGAACAACAAAAAATTATAGCAAGTTTCTTTGGCAATGGTTTAATTTCTCAAACACATAGAGAACTGCATTAAATTTAAGAACAGAAGTCATTCTTCAATTGACAAATGATCAAATGATATGAATAGACAATTTTTAATTAAAGAAACCCCAGCTCTTTATAGTTATGTGAAAAATATTCTAAATCACTATTGATTAGAGAAATGAAAATGAAAACAACTCTGTGTCTATACTTTGATCTAGTAATAACACTACTATGTCCATATCTCAAAGAGATTTAATAAACAGTGGCTCAGAAATTATTTGTACAAAATATTTATAGCAACTCTTTGTGATGGCAAAGAATGGAAATGAGAGGGATATCCATCAATTGTAGCTTGGCTAAACAAATTGTGGCATATATGTGTGATGTAATATGAGTATGCTTTAAGAAATAAAGATAAGGAGGATTTCTTTCACCAACATGAGTTGGTGCAGAGGCAAGTGAGCAAAACTAGTACACAAGTACCTAAGGGTTAGTGAATTGATTGAAAAAAAAAAAGAAGTTCAGATGCATGAGTTGAGCCTAGTATTAACTTTACTTTTCTTTTTTTTTCAACATTTCTTCTAATAAATTACAAATTACATTTGTAATACACAGTATTTAAATACTCTCAGGAAGGCTCACAGGGACTCCAAAAAAACATTCAATAGTTTCCAAAGTAGCTAATATATCCCCTCCTTCTATCCTTCCTTCCTTCCTTCCTTCTCTCTTTCATGATCTCTTCTACTTCTAATCTCACCCCTCCCTTGCTTACTCTCTCCTATTCCTTCTCTCCTTCTGCCTTTCTATTCCTTCTTTCTTTCCTTTTTCCCTTCCTTCCTTCTTTCTTCTTTTCTCTCTTCTTTCTTCCCTTTCCCCTTTCTTTCAGGTATGATGATCCTCTCAAGAATGATTATGACCTACGTATGATGTTATGGCAGAGAAGGCCAATGTGCAACCAACATCAACTAATCACAAAATGAATGTGAAGTGTTTATGGAGGCAAGATGCCATTTAAAAGCCAGGTGTATTTAAAAACAACAACAACAACAACTCTGTATCTTATCCTCATGTTGGGTTTGAAGTCTGCTGAAAAAAAAAATTTCAGAGCATTCACCACTTCACCATGATATTAGATTTATCAACTGGGTACTAAATGTTGCATGCAAATGTAGCATGCTTCTGAAAGCCCATAAAAATAATTAATTTTGTATAGCTGTTATTGTTGTTATTATTATTAAAAATTGTTTTCAACTATTAAAGAACAGATCAAATTAAATTCAGTCAACTAAAATTAATTAAGCATCTGCTATATATTAGCCACTGTGTTAAATTCTATACAGAACTATATATTTCAATTTTCAAATATTTCCAATGTGATGGTAAATGCCTAGGTGCTTCTTTTCTTCTTACATTTCATTCATTAGTCAAGGAAATAATAAGTACAACATTGATTTTCAGTGTATTAATTGTAATAAGGGAATGCCCTTTTTCATATAGGTTTTCAATTCTCTTCAAGTGGCTTTGACTACATATAGAGAAGAAGAGTGGATAGAGAACCTAGCCTGGACGCTTACTAGCTCTCTACATCTGGGAACCTGAGCAAATCAGGTAATTCTATTTGCCTCAGTTACACATCTTTAAATGATCTGAAGAAAGAAATAGCAAACCACTACTCTTATCTCTGTCAAGAAAACACCAGACGGGGTCATAAAGAGTTGGACACCACAGAAAAGACTAACAATAATGTTCATATATGGTTTTCTAAGACAATATGTTTCTTCAGTGACACATATATCTGATTTTACAAAAATTGGTTAATTGTAAAAATATAACATTTCTATCTGTAAAAAAAGAAGCCCTACATATTTTAGGAATTGAAAAGATATTTTAATATAGGTGTGTAGGTATATATATATATACATTAGAGATACATATACATAGATGTGTATATATCTATGGATATATTTTTAAAGATTTTTTTTAACAATTGAGAAAACAAAAGTTTTCCTAACAAATTTAAGGATAACATAGTGTCTAATACAATTCTGGGGAGTCTAGTGATAGTAATAGAATATAAGAAAGAAAATACAGCAAAAATATCAAGAAAATGATCAAATTATACCTATCTGCAGATAAAATAATGATTTTTCTTAGGAAATCCCAAAGGATCAGTAAAGAATCTAAATGATATAATTGATGTTTTGTTTTGTTTTAAATAGCAGTATATAAAACAAATCCACAAAAATCATCAGGATTGTAATATAGCTCAGCAATACAGCTAGACTACGTTGTAAATATGTAGACACAATTTGCAGATGCATAGATAGATTTCATCTAAAGTCTGGTCTATATTTATAGCAAGTAAGATAATAGAGGACCCTACACGATCACATTAGATGAAAAGAACAACATTCAAGAACAAAGAACAAAAAGGGGCAATCCCTCCCCTTGTCTCCAAGAGGGGCATTGAAATCCACAAATTACTTGGGGAAGGAATTTCTTTTCCAAAGAACTTTTAAGAAAACTCTAAAGCAGTTTAATAATAATAATAATATATATATATGTATATATATATATATATATATAAAACCACCCTTTTGTTCCATATGCCAAAATTACAAAATATGTTCTGAATAGACAAGTAGCAAAAGGAAAAAGTTTTAAAATTATAGTTTTAAATTTTAGAAGAAATTAACTGATTTAACTTTTAGAATTATGACTAGTATAAGAAATCTTTATTGAGAAATGAAAGAAATCACAAAAGACTATAAAATTAAAAGTTATTGCACAAGAATAATTAAAGAAACAATGATAAAGAAATCAAATTCAAGTGGGAAAAATATTTTGCATTAAACAACTTTCATGAAATATTTTCAATTTTAGAAATTTAGATAATTACTATAAGACAAAAATATATAACTTAATAGTCAAATATGAGTAAATAGCTCCAAAATAAAATTTGCAAAATATTAGCAAACATATAAAAGACTCCTATCTCACATATAATAAGAGAAATGACTTCTAGAAGTTCATACAGAAAAACAGTATCATAAGTGGGAATTTATCTCATCTTCTATGACTCCTGAACTACAAGTTGTACTATTTGAAATTTAAAATATGTGTTGGAATTCCAAAGTTAAAGAGAATGTTGGAAGGTTTTCTAGAATGAGGGATGAGCTTGAGAAAATGCACAAAAGCATGAGATATATTATACATTTGTGAAGCAGAGTTGTTGAGCTTCTCCAGAGCTTGGAATCAATGACATTGCCTCAAAATAATAAGGCAATGTGATTTTTATCTTAAACTAAAAAAAATCCCAAATTCATTCTAGTCAAATGGAAAGAGTCATTCTCCATAAGAACATACTCCATAAGAAATATGGAATATCGTCACATTGTAGAGAACTTTGTGGAGTTTCAGCTTTATTGGATAGGTAACCAGTTACAGTTTTTGGAGTTGAGAGGCAAATGATTCGATAAATGAATAATAAAAATGACTCTGGTCTAGTGTATAGAGGATTATTTGTGAGAATATCTGAAAGTTGCCTGCTGCCATAGGTCAGGAAAGTGATAAGGAGAACCCTACACAATCAGGAGGGCTTAAAAAGAAAGGCAGGATTGGAGAGGTGATATAGCTCTTACTGTTATTACCAGTAGGGAAAAATTATTAGACTAAATAAGTCATGCAGCTAACAGTATAGAATGTATGATAAATTTTATTTTTGTAGTTTGAATTCCTAAGGTGACTATCACATAATTAACAAAATTTAATTAGAAAAGATCTCAGCAGCAATGTTCTCCAACCCATACTAGAAAAAATTCTCACTCATTAGTCAATCAGTGGCTCTGGGCACTATGATTCAGTACATGGTTACTGAAAAGTGCTGAGGGACAAAAGGTTTCCACATTTTTCAATCACCTCAAAGCCCATTAAAATACCTTCTGGGTATAACCAGTGGCCCAACACCAATGCAAAAATAGACTTGTGTTACGCCATTCCAAAGATGTTTTCTGGTTCCACAACTAATAATTGTTGCTTCTGGTGGGCACACAAGTCCCTGTTAGCATTAGAATTCAAGCCTCATTTTGTTTACTAGTTTTACTATCTCTGAATAACTTGATTTGCTCTTAAAACTTCAGCTCTTTCTAGCTGCTCCTTGCTGACTTACCTGATTCCGCTACAACTTTACAGCTTATTTACTGACCCATGGAATTTATCACATTCAACTGCCTCATTATTTTTCCGGGTACTTGTCAGCTTTATCCTAGAGCTACCAATGCCCATGGTTGAAATGTGAATGAAATGAAAATGTGGAAATGAAATTCTTTTCTATCTTATCCTTTAGAAAAATCATATTTTCTCTACAATAGAAGATGTGTGGGTTTTGCAACAGAGGGTTTGCACATAGGAAGAGTGTCAGGTTGAAGAGTTTATGGATCTGATCACTTCCATGGGGGAGGGGTCCCAGGAGGTCTGGAATGTTGAGAGAAACCAGAAGATTCTGGCTAGGATTTCAGTTGGATCTCTCTCTCTCTCTCTCTCTCTCAACCTTGAGAGGGTCTGGTCAAAGCTTTCTCCTGGGGATTTATTCACCTTTCCTCTCCTGGGGACTGGACATTCTCCCTCCACCAATTCCCAACTGAAGGAACAGCTGAAGAAGACATTTGAACCTTTGTAAACTTTACCTCACAGTTCTTGGTGTCAAGGTCCAAGTTCCCCCAAAACTCAAGGAGGGAGGGAAAAGGGGTAATTAGAGAAGGAATACCTTCCCCACTTTCCTCCCCCATTCTTTTCCTGCCAGTCATTTTTCTTTGTGTTACTCTAGTTGACTTAAGTTATATTAAAGTTGTTGTCCTTTCCCAAATTAACTCAAGTGTGAGTGTGACAGTTTGAGGGGGGGAGAGATCTTCCTGAGAATAAACCTTAGGCTCTAATAGTGGAGGAGGACCTGAGGAGGGAAGGCTGAAGGGAAAATTATTCAACCCCTCCCCTTCTCTCTCTGAGCCAACCTTAAACCATCAGCTATCTCTCTTGAATCCTATTTTCTCTTTACCCCCAAGAAACTCCTCCATTATAGTTCTCTGCTAATACATGTAAGTTAGGTAATTTAGTGATTTATATTATTTTTTGAGTATGTATTTCTCTTTTTGACTTTTTACAGTCTGTGATTTAGGTTGTCCCCTGCCTTATTCAAGTCAAAGAGTCATGAAGAAATGGATAATAATTTTATCCTTACAACCTTCTAGAAATTGGTTCATGCAAAGTACAATTAATTGAGTTGTCTGAACTGTTCTGTGATTGAGTTATTGTTATTATTTTTTTTAATAAAGGGTGATGCCAAGTGTAATTTCTAAGGGCATTCCTGAGGGGATAGAGATAAAGAGAGACAGACAGACAAAGACAGAGAGAGAGAGAGAGACAGAGAGACAGAGAGAGAGGGAGAGAGGAGAGAGATTGAGAGAGGGAGAGAGAGAGAGAGAGAGAGAGAGAGAGAGAGAGAGAGAGAGAGAGAGAGAGAGAGAGGGAGAGAGGAGAGAGATTGAGAGAGGGAGAGAGAGAGAGAGAGAGAGAGAGAGAGAGAGAGAGAGAGATGTTCGTGTATGTATAAAATAGAGCTCAAAGTATTCACTACTTTTATGCTTTCTCTCATGAATATTGACTAATATAATTTATCAGACAAACTTAACTTTTAGAAATGGGACACTTTCTTTGGTGATGTAGGTATTATAAAATAGCTCCATAAATCCCTGGCATACTCCCACCCATGTACTTTCAGAGTCCAGGGGAAGTAGGCTGTGTAGCTCTGTTGAGTAAAGTGGGGTAAAATAGGGTAAAACAAAGTTGTAAGCCACTTCTTCCCTTTCATGAAGTCCTCAGGGTGGTCCTTTTAGGCAAACTGCATGCAATTTTTCTTCATGGAAAGTCTTAGAGAGTGTTGAATCTGCCTTTCCTTTTCAAATTCAGTCTGGTTTTGATTCCTGATAGAGGCACTGCCACTGGCCATTGCTTATCCAGGGATGTAGATGGAAATCCAAAGGAAAAATTCCAATCGTCCTCCATTCCAAAGTTCAGAAAGCCCTATTCTGGTCAAGAGAGGTGGAGGTAGGGGGAAAGCCTAAACTAAAACAGAGGTAATCTTACTTCCTACACTGAGATTACTTCTCAGCAATAGAAGCTAGAGCCATAGAGAGATAGACCTAGAAGCTAATAAAAAAAAAAAAAGCTAACTAGAAGGCATCTCCCCTACGGCTCCAGACAACAGAGTATTTTGGTCACAAAATAGGATCATTATTTTCTAAACAACCCATAGGCTTGGGTCAAGTATGACATGGTTTTCTCCAAAATTTGCAAAAGACACACTTTTAGCACTAATACTTCCATTCATTCAGTGGCATTAAAACTCTAGTCACTAGGTCTCTAGTCATATATATATATATATATATATATGACTATATATATATATATATATAGTCATAATAGAAATCTGTTTCACACAGTATTGAACCTGACTATGGCTAAAATAAGAATTACCTGATGAACTCAAATTTAAAGGATTTTTCAATGTTTAACAAGTGAAGTTTTAACTTGCTTGTTGAAAAAAATATACTTGAAATCGACAATGATCTTAGGAAAAGAAGAAGCCGTTGAAGATGAAGCAACAAGAGTTTGCAAGTCTTCAAAAGAGAAGCCTCATGGGAGTAAGTGATAAGTGTCTTCTAATAGTTGAAAAACCGTCAGCCAGACTATGCTATAGTATTACAAATGTATGGTTAGAAGTTTCAGTAAGGCAAATGTCAAACCAATAGAACTTTCTAACTGGAGCTCTCTAAAAATGGAATGACCTGTCTCCATAATCTATATTGAGCTCCCCCCTATAGGGGATATTTGAGTAGACAATAGGTGCCTTTTAAGAGTGTTCTTATATATAACTGAGACATGGGAAAAACTCCTCTGACATTGAAAATCCCTCAAAATTTTGTGACAATTTATCTTTCCATAGTTATCACAGTCATTTCTTCTCACACATTCTATACTGCATCTGAAGTGGCCTTCTTGAAAGGTATTCAGTAAAGATAATCCTGTAAATGCTTTCTCTCCCTACCTCTGGTTCATAGAATCTCTCTGATCTTTGTTAGCACAATTCAGTGGTCCCATCATACAGGAGACTCTTCTTGATAACCCTAATTGCAAGTGCCTGCCCTTCCTCTGCACTACAAATTTACTATTTACTATGTACATTTTTTATATATTTCTCTGTGCTCATCAGTAGAATATAAACATGGTGAATGCAGGGGCTCTTTCTTTCACTTTTTTCTTTCTATCCCCAGTGACTACAACAGTAGAAGACCAATAGTTGATCCCCAATAAGAACTAATTGAGTAGAGAAAGACTACTTCCAATTCTACAAAAAAAAAGTTTAAAAGCCATCAGTGAAGACAGAACCTTTACTAAAATTTTTGAACAGATAAATTATTTTTAAAATAAGAAATAGTTTATCTTTTTTTATCATATTTTAAATAAAAAATCAAAATAATTCCATTTTTGTTGAAATTTCTCCCCTGGAAAGAATTTCAGAGATAATCCAATCCACATGGACTGAAATTCAAAAAGGTTCAGCAGCTTCCCCAAGTTAACAGAGGTGGAACATGAATTAGGTTTTTCTGATATCTGAATTAGTGTTCTTTCCATTATAGTATATTTTATGCCTTCCCTTTCTTTCCTAGAATCTGAAGGGCCAGGAAGAGTTACCACCAAAGCATGTCCTATAATGTAATGCTATCCAAATGAAATCACAGCCTTGTTAACATCATATCCATCACACATCATCTGAAGAGAAGCTCCAAACAACTAACTTGCATTGAAAAGCTCCTCACACTCATTTAATCCTTATTAATTTCTGATTTAAATGTTTCCTAGCAAAGTTCTATAACATTTCTTTGCACTGCCATGTAATACCATGCTTAAGTGTATGTTTTATGGAGGAAATTACAAGGACATCGTTTATCTCAATATTTTTGTACTTGTGACATATTAAAGTTAGCTTGAAATAAAGCAAAACAAAGACACAAATGTTTAAGCCCTGTATAAATGTCTATCAAAACATAAGATCTTCTGTGAGTTATTGGACTTTCATCCTATATTGCTGTCTTTTTCTGCTATCACAAATAAACCCATTATCAATCCTCTTCACTGAATAAAGGATAAAGTGACTTATCAAAATGTCTTTATGATATTTATTGTTTTCAGTCAACAGGCTTTTCAAACATTTTCTTTGATACAGATATAAAATTCTGTTCTGAAGAGACATTATTACTCTATTTTACATCTAACATTTTTTTAAACCCGTAGTTATAAACTGTTTTGATTTGTCATTTGTCTTTTATATATATTTAAATTTCAGGATACTATTTTCTATTTTTTTTCTTTTCCTTCTGCAGAAATAAGTTTGTGGATAAAGGAAGAGAAAAAGGTACTGATTGAAGATTAAAACTAAATATATATTGGGGAGCAGAGTGGCTCTGCAAGGTGGCACAATAGTTTATATTTCCCCACCTAGAGTCAAGAAGACTCATCTTCCTGCATTCAAATCTGGACCCAGATAAGCTCAAGAAGAATGATACAACTGAAAAAAGGCTGAACAATAAGATATGTTGAAAGTGGTCTTTTTGTAATTAAAAAAAATGTCAACTCAAATTTTCCATGGAAAAATAATTTTAAGACCTCTCTAAAATTTTGCATTATGAAAAAAGAATGAATGAAGTATAAGTTAAGATGATAGTGAAGAAAATAAAGGACAGAGAGTAAGAATATCTACATCCAAATCTGGATGGCCTTCAGAAACAAAGTAAATAAAAACCCAGCAATTTAAATAAAAAGTTGTTATTTCTGAACTAACCTCTGAAAATCAAGATGTAGTCAATTTCAATCAGAATTCAAAACCCTAAACATTTCTTGAATTCTTACTTTTTCCTCTTACACTGAAATCAGAAGTTCTCATTAATTCACTTCTTTCCCCAGTTGTGTACATTTACAGAAGAGCCTTTGGAATGGTTTGCAGTAATATGCCACTTTGAGTATTCTAGACATTTCTAGGCAAATATACATACAAACATATATTTCTGTATGTATATACCTACATAACTACATACTGTGAAGGAGGGCAGGAGTTTGATCAAAAGCCAGTGCGCAATTTATTAAATGCAAAAACACTTAGTTTGTTATTAGGAAATATGGATAGGAAATAGAAAGGAGGAAAGTGAAAGTAATTTTATAATAGATTATTATAACTATACCCAAGATCCCAAACCTAACTAAACTTTTCTTTCAAAAACCCTACATCTATCTGTCTCAGAGGGCAGTATCTTTCTCTAGGCTGAAGTCCTCGCCTACTCTCCTACTCTTTCTATTGTAAAGATTAAAAATTAGGGGAGACTGAGGCAGGTAGAAATTAGTTTCTCTCTGCAAGGAGTATTATATTTATAGATATTTATTAAGGATTAAGGATTTAAGAATATACAAGTAAGAAAAAACACGTGCCTAAGCCAGAGTGGCCTAGATAAGACCTCACCTACATTATGGAAAGAGCCACGTCTGCTCCAAAACGGAAGTCCAAAAGAGCCACAAAAACCTTTGCCATCAGGTTAAACCCTTTCTCGATCTCGGCCCACCCCAGAATTCCCATGAGATTATAAAGCATTTTGGGGAAGTGGAGCAAGGGCTTGTGGGGATTGTAGTCCTGTATTCGAGTCTCTGTTTGATCATTGTTGGGGAGCAAAGTTTCCCCAAAAAGGATCATGAGAACATAATCAACTTAAACATTACAATAATTTGAGGATAAGAGAAAGAAAAAAAACGAATAAAACCAATAATTGCTGAACGCATTGACAAAAAGCCAGTTAGGGGACAGGCAGTCCCCTTTGGCATGAAAGTATACATACAAATAAATGTTCAATCAACTACACCCAAAGTTCATTTTTGTGCAGCTTGTGGTCTGGAGGCTTCTTCATGGTGGCTTCTCCAACAGTTCAGTTTCTGGGTTCAGAGAGGGAGCATCTTCTTTACCTAAAATTCTTCTCAAAAGAAATTTAAACTTTGCAATTTAAATAATGATATTTTTTACATTCCCCCCGTTAAGAAAGTGATTAAAAAAAAACAAGATCACTTAGGGATGCATGGCTGAGGTATGAAGTATATGAATCAATTGGCAAAAGATATTAAAAAGATATCAGAAAAATCCAAATAAAAAAGAAAAAATTTCTGGATGAAAATATAGACTATCAAAGTCTTATGTGTAAAAATTCCAAGTAAAAAGAAAAATAAATCTATAACAGGTCCTTGAATCAGGGCCCAATCAAAATGATCTAAGCAATGATGCATTTACCCAGTCAGTAGCCAGGACTACAGAAAAGTAGCACACTATGGAAGGCAGAAAAGGGGACCAGATTATAGGAGCCAAGGTTTCGGGGATACTGGTCTGTGAGTATCTTCAGGGTGAGTGTGGACACAAGGAAAGCCTATGTCTAACAATGTTAAACACAGTAACCTCGAGTCTTCACACTAGGTTCAAGAACTTTGGATTGGCCTAGAAGTGCATCAATCCATCCTGGATCAGCTTTTCTTTGGCCCTATGAAATGGCTCTTGTGTGTATCTCTTGTCCTGGAATAAGACAGAATCATTAAGCAAAGTCCCATAATTTATTTAAATAATTAGTGGCATCGTTTTTATAGTCACAAGCTTTTTGGGCATGCATTGGCAAATGTATTTTAAACTTATATTACTGAAAAATCAGAAGTTTAAAAAAATCTTAATACTGGTGACATGTGCTTCAAATATAAAAAGGAGAGACAAATAAAAAATTACTGAAACAGAATATTGCACATGCAATAAAAATATAATAATAAAAGACCTTTAAAAATTAAAAAATGTATCTTATAATCATTGACACTCTGTGTCAGCTAAGAAAATATAAAATGCAAGGCTTTCTCACCAAAAATGAGATCCATTTCCTCTTAATATCTGGCCATGCTCCACTGTGAGTAGAAGGCAAATGAATTGAACAGTAGTACAAATATGTAGATATCGAAATCCCCAAAATTCTCAATAGCCCAATTAATTACAATAGCAAACAAACACCCTATCATATTTCACATAAGTTGCTATATGACATTTTTAAAACCTATGAATTGATGGATATTTGTCACAATTTTTACAATCATAGCAAATCTTTCAACCTTGGCATTTAAACATATATTTTTAAACAAAGTAAAACTCATCTTGGGTTAAGAACATAATCAAGAAATCGATATATCATTCTGGTGCAAGTAAAATAGTGAGCTGAAGAGTATAAATAAAGGGATGCTCCTTTTTTGGAGGTTTTTCGGGGTACAAATGCCCTGAGATTAACTGCCCAACTTCCATTCACATATTTAGAAATGTGGGAAGGTTGGGGGTTATAAAATGTATTTCACTTCAGCTACTAGAATGGGCCTTACCTCGTGGTAGGGGCAGGCAAAAATAACCAGAGATTGTTAAAAAAATAATTCCAAAAATCCTATTTAAAAACCCCTTAAAATCATTTGAGATATTTAGCACACTAAATTTTCCAAAGGTTTTATACAATTGTAAACAGTTCTGAAGTCCATCCATCCTCTATGTCAATCTACAAAGGCAAAAATAGAAAGGCTGTTTTTTCATATATGGGCTTAATCACTAATATTTTTTCAGCACAGTTATAGGGGAAAAACAACAGAATTTCAAAACTCAGTATATTCAAAATAAATTCAATCAAACTTCAGTGTAACAGAATAATATTCAATCCAGTAATATATGAATTTAACATCACAAAGTTAAACCTTAAACAAAGCAAATATCAAAGTGCAATACAGAGATTATTTTTTATAAACCATTGGAGTCTGAAATGCCTTAGAACCTCCAGTCTTCCTTGGTTCTTATCCATTTAAATGTCTATTGTCAGAAGGCAGAGTGGTAGGGGCTAGGCAATGGGGTTTAAGGGATCTGCTCAGGGCCCCATAGCTGGGAAGTATCTGAGGCCAGATTTTAACCAAGGACCACATGTCTGTAGGCCTGGCTATCAGTTTTCTGAGCCACCCATTTGCCTCCCCAAAGTTGAATCTTTGGGCTGAATCTTTCTTCTGGCACGCAGGTGAAATCAATGAAATCACCAGAACAGTCAAAAGGTATCCTTTTAAACAGCCCATTGCTTAAAAGTCTGTTTGAAAAGTCTGTTTCTTCTCTCTCCATTTTTCTCTCTCTCCCCTGCTACCATCAGCCCACATGGCCAATAGTTACCAGCTAGTAGAAATGAGTCCTGAGCGATCTGCTCCAAGGATCTACGTGATGAGCCGGCTGGGGTCACGCCTGTGGGTCTGGGGCGCAGAAACAAGCAGGCAGGGCTGAGAGAGTGGGCACCAGGTGATTGCAATCTTGGTTGAATCAGGTCTGGATCAGGGCTGAACGCCCACAGGCAAAAGCAGCTGAGCTGGGTGGGGTGGGCGGCAAATGCAACAGGTATTATGGAAAGACCAGCAGCTTTGCGAGGGTAAAAAAATCACCTTGACCAGAGAGATGTGGCTCAAAAAAAAATTTTTTTTAGGTACTAGATATTAAAGATTAAATCAGAAGATTGAAAGGTTTTTTTTCCCATTAGGTTGCCAACTTTAAAGATTAAAAATTAGGGGAGACTGAGGCAGGTAGAAATTAGTTTCTCTCTGCAAGGAGTATTATATTTTTAGAGGTTTATTAAGGATTAAGGATTTAAGAATATACAAGTAAGAAAAAACACATGCCTAGGACCTCACCTACATTATGGAAAGAGCCACGTCTGCTCCAAAACGGAAGTCCAAAAGAGCCACAAAAGCCTTTGCCATCAGGTTAAATCCTTTCTCGATCTCGGCCCACCCCAGAATTCCCATGAGATTACAAAGCATTTTGGGGAAGTGGAGCAAGGGCTTGTGGGGATTGTAGTCCTGTATTCTAGTCTATTTTTTTATACTATCTAATAATATAACCACTATCTATCTACCTATCTACTCAAATTATTAATAATCAATAAGGCATTAAGAACTTAAATCAGTTTCTCAGTCTCCTCAGAGTCCCAAAGAGAGCAAGCCACATATCCCTCTCTTCAGGTGACCCAGAGACAAAAAGCTCTTTCCAATGGTCTTCAACTCAGCAAACTACACTCACTCACACCCTTCTAACTGTCACCAACTGCCAAGCGGCACAGCAGAGGGTCAGGGGGTCTTTTACTAAGAAATCTTATTACTCCTTTGCCTCTTTAATAGAAAAAGATAGAAATTAAGAAAAACTATCTTAACAATATGCATATATCTAGGGATAGATGGAATTCTGTGATGTTAAATTGCAAGCTTGAATTTGATGTTGCCATATATGATGAAACAGACAGATAATAGGATACTTTCAGATTCTTTCTTGTTCTATATCTACATATTATTTGGGATAATGTCCTTGCCTTTTCAGCTCTTTCGAAACCACTTGAGGATTGCAAACAATAGAAAGATCTTTTGGTTTGGGGATTGGGGTTTAGGTTTTTTTGTTTGTTTTTTGGGGGTTTTTTGCAACATTTCTCAATCATCTTTCTTATCCCTGTATTGAAAAGTTGACAGTGACTTCTATCTTCAAAGTTGAAAAATGCATCTGTATTGGACATTATAACTTTATTAAAAACCCATCATCAATTATATTCCATTAATTTTTGTCTTATTGGGCTGATTCTGACATTAGTTCTGAGAATATATGTCAATAACATTTAAAATTCCCCTCCATTAATATATGATTAATGGAAAAGAGACAAGTATAGACAGGATGTCTGAAGTAGTTCTTTTATCACATGAAAACATTGACTAAGCAGGTTGAGTTTGAATGCAACAAGAGGAAGATTAATCTGTCAGAAGAATGGCATGTGCCTCATCACAGAATGAGGACACAGTGCAGAAGAAGTGATCACCAAATGATTTCACTTTCAAAGGACCTTCTGCATTTTACAATCGTTTACTATATACACTTTGACTTTTGATGTTATGAAGTTTGTCATAGAATTTTTCAAGTGAAAAACTTTCCACTGGTCATTAGTGAGTCATGAAACTTGAACAGAGGCTGACCAAGAGAAAGCTATTCTAGTCTAAAAATGTGTTGATTGTTTTGCAGTAGTAATTAATCTTGGTCTTTCCAAATTCCTATTCTTTTGTCTCACAGATCACTGATGTGGATGTGACCTTTGGATCTTGAAGGTTAGGTCAATTAGAGGGCATGATTTGGCTGCTTACCTCTCTAAAAAGCCTTCAAATCAGCCTCCGGGAATGTTCCACGTTTATTTTTGTTAGCCATTCTAGCTCTTCTTGGAGAGGTTCAATACCATAAGGCTGTACTCCCAGGGAAGAAATCATTTTTTTTCTGTAGCAACCCATGAAATAAAGAAAAATAAAAGATTTCCCTCAGTCCAACACAACAATGACTGAGAGTTGTAGAAAAGGGAGCAGAAAATACCCCAAATAACATTGTTATTAGACCATCAAACCTCTCAGTCTTTGTCCCATGACTGAAGGGTAGATCTATTGTTGGAACCAAATCAAATTAATTTTGACATTCTTGATGTAAAGAAAAACTATCCCTATTATTAGGATAATTATAAAACCCATTAGCCATAGCAGGTTAGAATCCTCTCATAAGAGTGCTAATTTGCCTGGGACTTTTTAATATGACATTTGGTGAGCCATTGAGAATTATTTTAAATGAACTGTCTTAAGACTCTTTTCAGGACGGCACTTAAAAAGGTAGTCCTGGAGTCTTCCTGTGTTAGGGTCCAGGCCTCCCTCACCTGGAACCTGTGAATTTTAAAAGTCTCCATCTTGGTCTAGCACCCAAAAATTGTGCACACCCACACTACACGGGCATGTGCTAGTCAATGACAAATCAGAAATAACTAACTGCCCACCTGGGCTGTCCTAAGCCAAGCTAGAGCCAACCATTGGATTTTGTGAGACACAGGAAGTGAGGTAGGGAACAGCCTCTAGAATTCGCTCACTTCCTGTGGGGAGAGGGAGACGCCAGTTGGTGTTAGGAGGAGTTGGTGTTAGGAGCTTGGAGAGGGAGGACGCCCGCAGACAGCTTTCCTTCAGATTGGTCACGTGAGTTAAGGACTGACTCTTTCCACCTGGGCCTTTGGGCCTAAAACTCCCTCTGCCTTGGTCAGAGGTTGAGTAGCCCCTTTCCCTTTTTCTCTTCTCTCCTTCTCTCCCTATCCTTTTCCCTACTCCCAGTGTGATTAAACCTCCATAAACTTCATTCTGACTTGAGTGTTTCATTTTTAGGAATTTCATAAGTAAATTCCTTGGCGGCCATTGTTTAATATTACATAAATCCTGTAGCCACATTTTAGCCATTACAATATTATAACCCTCTCCCATCTCCCCTAAATTTCCACCATTACAGTATTGGCGTAACCACTACGGGAAAAAGAACCTTATCAGTCTTCTGATCTCCTTACTATCACCTGGGAGAAATCCCACCCCGGCTACCCCCTCTGGCTCTTGGCCCTGCCTTAGTGCTTGGAAGGTTTCTAGAACCTCAATAAATTTCCTGAATTTTCTTGCCTTTTCAACCCACTTATTGCTCCGTCAGTCCTTTTACCAAATACCTTAGCTTAAAGACACAGCTGCCAGAACAGGTGAGTATAAAACACCTTTTCTCTTTTCCCTTTACCCCTTAAGTTAAATTGGGGTCAACAGGATTTTTTTTTTCTTCTCCCCTTTTTGTCTCTCATTTCCGCTTCCTTTTACTTTAAGGAGGTGGCTTAGTAGATTGAGAGGCAGATAGCAACGAGGAATCTCAGAAGGAGCTCTTAGGAGCTCCTAGTCCGCAAAAAGCAAAAAAAAAACAAAAAACCAGCTGAATACAGCTAGGGAGCTAATTTAAAACCCATTTTTTTTCTGTTTCCTGGCCTTTCTAGTCTTAAAAATTTAAGTGGGCTTTGCTCAAGGAAGATAGCACATGGTCCTAGCGGTTTTAGCCTGAGGACTAAAGAAGATTGCTGGGACCCACCCATACCCACTTTGTAAAAGAAGGAGGTTTAGTTTGGCCTTTTGTTTACGGTCTATTCACTCCTAATCAGCCCTTTCATAGCTTCTACCTTCCTGTATGAGGGTTTTTGTAACCCCTCCCAGAAGCTTGATAAGGAGAATTTACAACACAATAGGCCCTTAACCTGTATAGGGTTGTAGACTAGGGGGCCACCTACTGTAGAAAAAAAAAAAAGCTACAGGCAACCTAGCAATTGACTCAAAGAAAGAAAAAATGTGGCTACAACCAATGTCTGCTTTACTTCGAAATTGGCTTATAAGTTCAATGACCAAGTGCATTGGATTTTTAGTAGGTGTTCCTCTAGGATGGTATTTTTCAGAAACTATAAACCTCATCGTGACCATTATATTCATCTTCCTTGGGATTGTAATTGTTGTGCTTACAATGATATACCTAACCTCTAAGAGAGAACACTCCCTTGTTCCTTCTATTACTAAACAAATTAAGGAATTACACACTTTTATGGAAAACCAAATCACGGAGCAATATAATATCACTGATCAACGTATTAGGGAACTCCACACTTTTATTGGGGAGCAACTTCAGGAACAGAATAATATTTTTACTCAAAAAGTTAGGGAACAGAATATTATAACTGATCAGAGAATTACAGAATTGCACACATTTATTGATCAGCAACATAAAGAATTGATTACTATCACTGATCAAAGAATTCGGAACCAAAATGCTTGTATTGAACAAATTAAAAAAGAAATTACTCTTATTTATCAACAACTGATGGAACGGGATGAAGTTAGGGAGGAAACATGGCGAGAGATAAAAACTTCCCTGGCTGAACTTAATCAGGGACGATGGGGAGAGATAAAAACTTCCCTGGATGAAATTAAACAGGACAAATGGGGAGAGATAAGAACCTTCCTGCAAAACATTGATAGGGAGTTAAAAACATCCCACAATAGGAGTGATTTAACTCTCCATCCCCCATCATTATCAGACTCCCTGACCAACCCTGCCCAAAACGATTTGGCTCAAATAGAAGCCCCTTCACACCAACCAGCTCCTCCCCATCCTGACCACCCAGCCCCTCCCCCTGCCATTCTTGCCCCTCCCACCCTGGTTCCTCCTTCCATTCATGCCTCTTACCCTGCCTCCTCAGCCCCGGATCCTCCCCCTGCTCTTCCCCCCACCCATGCTCATGCTCCAGCCCCACCCCCTGTTCCTGCCCCAGCCCTTCCCCCTACCCTCCCCTCCACTCTTGCTCTAATCTCCAACCCCCATGCTCCAACAGCTAATAATCCTAACATTGAAAATGGAGCAAGTAGCCTAGAAACAGTAACACCAGATAGTTTAGACAGAAGTTTATTTCCATTGATGGAAGTACCCACCTTTAATAAAGAAGGGAAATTGGTGCCTGTGAGACACTATACACCTTTTAAACCTGATGATTTAGAAAAATTCAAGCACAATGTTCAATCATTTGAGGCAGAACCAATGTTGGTTATAGAAAAATTAGAAAATATATTCAGAAACTTTGACCCTTCTTGGTTGGATGTGGAGAATTTGTTAGATACATTTCTGACAAAGAGAGAGAAAAATAATGTCATCTCTCTAGCTAATAAGAAAAGTGGTAGAGGAGCTCATCACTGGCCAACTGTAGATCCACACTGGAACCCTAATATTGTACAGGATCACACAAAACTAGCCCTGGCCAGAGAAGCATTATTAAAAGCCATGAGAGACTGCTCTGATAGCCCTGATGCATGGGAAAAATTTGAACAATCCCGGCAGGAAATTAATGAGACCCCCTCCCACTTTATGGACAGACTTATTGACGTAGGAAGTACATATATGGACCTTGATTTGTCCAGAGAAAAAGACATTAAACATATACGCAGACAATTCGTTAGGAATTGTTGTTCAGCAGTAAAAGACTACTTTGAAACCAACTGTCCCAACTGGGAGTCTATGGACCTCGAAGAACTGAGGAAAGTAGCAACATATGCCTATAAGAATCGTACAAAAAAACCTGAGACACACAATAAATCAGTATCAGACTTAGAAAAAGAAATTGAAATTTTAAAGGAACAATTGAAAAGTAAGGGAGAGACCATGGCCCCTTTGCAGGAATCCACAGATAGATCATTAACAAACCCCTTAATATGCCTCTTCTGTGGGAAGAGAGGCCATGCAATGATAGTCTGTAGGAGCAGACTACGGGAAACAAGAAATAATAACACCTTTAGGAATAATAAATATAGGAACCACAATGCCAATCAAAATGACGATGCTCAAAATACAGAAAATGATACTACCAAAAGAAATGCCCAACAACAATATATAAGAAATGGAGCTCGACCACGCTACACTCAGGGTGAACAACCCCAACAGCGTGGAGGGTCCCAAAAAACTGCCCAAGCATCTTTATGAAGGTGTGAAGGGGGGGTGAGGGCCCTGGAATCAAAGAATGAGACCTTTGATTTTCCAGACCCTGATATTTTAATGCCAGTAATCCCTATATATTCCCCCCCGAACAGTAAGGAACCTCATGTCACTTTAAGGGTAGGAAATTCATACTATGACTGTCTTTTAGACACTGGAGCATCTAGGTCAGTTCTAGTAAGCAAACCAGATGAGAAATGTGATTCTATTGGCTCTTTAAATGTAGTAGGTGTTTCAGGAAAACCGTTAAAGGTCCCAAAACTTTCTCCTCGCATGGTACGCGTGGGACCCCTAACTGTTGAGCACTCTTTTCTTTTAATGCCTGGATCTCCCACAAATTTGCTGGGGAGAGATTTACTATGCAAATTACAAGCCACAATAATGTGTGCCCCAGATGGCTCCCTTTCTTTAGAAGTGCCCGAGGAAACCTTAAATTTACTCCCTGTATTTCTCTCAGAGAGCCAGGAGGCAAAGGAGCCTCCCACCTTTGAAATACCTACAGATATACCAGAGTCTCTTTGGGCCACATCTTCTACTGATGTAGGCTTACTTAAATCAGCTACTCCCGTGCAAATAAAAACTAAATCCAGCCCACCTCCTTGCATTCCTCAGTATCCTCTTTCCAAGGAGGCAATGGAGGGCATTACCCCAATAATAAATTCTTTAATTGACCAAGGAATAATTTTCCCTTGTAAATCTGAATACAACACGCCCATCCTCCCCGTTAAAAAACCAAAAAGGGGACCCGATGGAAAACACCTCTATAGATTCGTACAGGATTTGAGGGCTGTGAACAATCACGTTATAAAGAGACACTCCATAGTTCCCAATATCAATACTATTATTTCTTCTATTCCTAGCACAGCTACATACTTTACAGTAGTAGACTTGTGCTCAGCCTTCTTCTCTATACCCATACATGAGAACTCGAGGCATATTTTTGCTTTCACCTGGAATGGCATACAATATTCCTGGAGTCGGCTGCCCCAGGGTTATGTAGAAAGTCCGACCTTATTTGCACAAATTTTGGGACAAGATACAGATAATATAAAATTTAAAAACAGCAAATTAATAAAATATGTAGATGACCTACTCTTGGCTTCCGTGGATGCAGAAACATGTCAGGAAGATAGTAAACACCTTCTTTTGGAACTGCACAAAAGAGGTCATAAGATCTCAAAGGATAAAGTTCAGTGGTGTCTCCCCAAAGTAGAATATTTGGGGTTCATTCTGACAGCTGGTGCACGCTCTATTTCTCCCAAGCGAATTGAGAATATTCAAAAATTGAGTGCTCCTACCACTAAAAAACAGTTAAGAGCAATTCTGGGAGCAACAGGGTTTTGCAGACAATGGATTCCTTGCTATGGGGAAATTACTAAACCTCTTATAGCACTAACAAGGGATGCAGTCCCTGAACCCCTCAAATTAGAGCCTGAACACATGTCAGCTCTATCAGAGCTAAAAAAGGCTATCTTATCTGCCCCTGCTCTAGGCATCCCAAATTACAACAAGCCATTCACTTTGTATGTACATGAGCGAAGAGGAGTAGCCTCAGGCGTTTTAACTCAGACTCTGGGGCCTTCTCAGCGTCCAGTTGCTTATTATTCAGCCCAGTTGGACCCAATAGCTTCAGGAGCACCACCATGCCTTAGAGGAGTGGCTGCTACTGCTTTACTAGTGACAAAAACCGTTGATCTAGTATTAGGATGCCCATTGACAATTATGTGTCCACATGAGGTAGAAGCATTATTGCTAAGACAGAGAACACAGGCATTTTCTGATCAGCGAATTACAAGGTATGAAATAACCTTGCTAAATAATGAAAATATTACTTTGAAACGCTGTTCAACCCTTAATCCTGCCACCTTGCTTCCAGACTTGCCAACTTCAGGAGAACCATTACACAGTTGTGAAACACTAGTGTCCATGGCAGAAAAGCCTCGAGATAATCTCTTGGACACTCCCTTAGACAATGCAGATCTGATTTTATTTACCGATGGTTCCTCTTTTATGAGGGATGGCATACGCTACAGTGGAGCTGCCGTAGTCTCAGAATTTGCCACTGAGTGGTCAGCCTCATTACCTTCTAACATTAGCGCTCAAGGAGCTGAGCTCATAGCTCTGAAACATGCCTGTATAATTGCCAAGGATAAAAAGGCAACAATTTATACGGATTCTAGATATGCTTTTGGCATTTGTCACTCAGTTGGGATGCTATGGCTCCAGAGAGGATTTTTAACCTCAGCTGGAAAATCCATAGCTAATGCTGAAATTATTAATGAAGTCCTTTCTGCTCTTCAGCTGCCTGAAGCCCTAGCTGTAGTTCATTGCTCAGCCCATACAGGTGGCACCGACCCTGTCTCTAGGGGAAATGACCGAGCAGATGCTGCTGCAAAGCTAGCAGCCATAGAAGGGCCTGAATTACTTTTAACATTAACAACTACTGATGACTCAAATTTATCACTTTCCTATGATGAGAAGGAAGTGGAAAAATGGAAACAGAAATTCAAAGCAAAACAGATCAATGGAGTCTGGGTGTCATCTGAAGGAAAACCCCTGCTCCCTAGAAGTTTCTATCACCAAATTTGCCAATCTGTTCATAATAATGGCCACTTTGGTACCCAGGGCATCGTGGACTCTGTTAAGAGAGTATGGATAGCCCCTGGTATAACTACCATAGCCTCTAAAGTGTGTTCATCCTGCCCTACCTGCCAGGCATATAACCAACATGCCTTTCGTGGTAAAGCCTTTGGTGGACGTCCTCTGGCTTACACACCTTTTGAGCACCTGCAGATAGATTTTATAACGATGCCAAAGGCTGGACAATATAAATTTTGTTTGGTCATAGTAGACCAACTGACCAGATGGCCGGAAGCATTTCCTACAGCCCGAGCCACAGCAGCTTTTGTTGCTAAGGTGCTTTTAAAAGAAATTATTCCTCGCTTTGGCCTACCAGCACGTATTGACTCCGATAGGGGGAGTCATTTTACTGATTCTGTTCTAAACCAGATATATTCTTGCTTGGGGATAACTCCCAAATTCCATGTTCCATATCATCCCCAGAGTTCAGGCCAAGTGGAGAGGATGAACAAAGAACTTAAAACTATGATTGGAAAATTATGCACTGAGACCCATTTAAAATGGCCTGAAATTCTCCCTCTGGCCCTATTTTATCTTAGAAGCAGGCCTAGAGGAGACTTACATATTTCACCATTTGAGATGCTTTTTGGACATCCGCCTATACAGGCTAAGCCTTTCTCCCCGGCTTATACATCGCTATTAGGGGGAGATACTACTATTGCTTCCTATATACAGGAATTACAGCACAAACTGCGTGAGCTACATGAATCCGGAGCTGCAGTACAAGCTGGACCACTAGACTTCTCACTTCACAACCTGAACCCAGGAGACAACGTGTATATAAAGAACTTCCAGCGTACAGGAGCAACCCAGCCTTCCTGGGAAGGACCATTCCAAATATTGTTAACTACTCCAACATCTATAAAGGTTGGAGAAAAGGACTCTTGGATTCACTGTTCTCATGTAAAGAGAGCATCTTCTGTTGAGACTGATTGACTCTATCCTATACATGCATTGGAGATAACTACCCATTGACAAGTGGAACTGTTTTATTCTGCTTTTGACACATTGAATTTCTAAATTTAATTTTTTTCCCTTTTTTCCTTTTTTTCTCTTTTCCTTATTTTATTATTATTATTATTTTTACATTATTTTATTTTTTTCCCTTTTTCTCATTTCTATGTACTTTAGGTACATATGATCAATATTAATTTTTATTCTACAATAATATTAGTTTAAATATATATACTTGCTGTTATTACTAATACGCACCCAAACAGCTTTAGACTATGGGAACCTGCCATTTATTGATAATTGTTGTGGGACTATGATTAGTGTTTGTGTCTGATTCTTGGAACGAGATCAAAAAAGGAGCACAGAGATAACCTGGATAATGCCAAAAGAGCTCACAGGTCTAAAAATCAAAGACCAATCCAGGAAGACTTAATGCATTTCTAAGCCAATACTAAGGACTTGAACCTAGTGTGAGACTCGGGGTTGCGACACTTGACAGACGTTAAGATGTAGGCCTTCCCTGTATCCACACTCTTCGTGAAAATACCTACAGACAAGTACCTAAGGTTGGCTACCATCCTGGCTCCATCCATCCCTGAGAACGAAGGTAAAATCAGACGAGGGAATAACACTTCCCTAGATATAAAATAAAAATCTGGTCCTCTTTTTTTTCTCTCCTATAGTATGGCAACTTCCTGTAGCCTTGGCTGCAAATGGGGAAGTAAAATTATGCTACATTCTGTCCTACAGACTTGTGGGATTAGAAATTACTTAACTGGACCCTAATACAGGGGCCTGTAAAAATAAGAAAATTTTTTTTTTATTTTATTCTTGCTTTCTAAAATTTTGTATACATAGATTTTTTTTGCTTTTTGATACTAATTTTGAATTCTTCTTTAATATAGATATGTATATATAAAGGGTTTATATTTTTCCCTTATTTTTTTCCCTTTTTCTTCTTTTGATTTTGATTTTTGATTTTATTTTCATATTGTTTTGTTTTTCTTTTGAATTAACTCACACACCCCCACAACTAAAACTTGAATCCTCAGCTGGACTCAGTGTTTTTTTCAACACTTTCTTCAGGGGGGATTGTATTTCATCAAATCCAAGATTTAAATTTTGTTCGAGATAAATCTTCAGAGAAGAAGCTTGCTAACTAACTGAATCCAGAGAATGAACTGTTTGCAGAAAGATATCTAAACCTTTTCACTACAGGAAGATCCAGAATGAACCTTGGGGTGTGGTTGATTGAACATTTTTTGAATGTACACTCTTATGCCAAAGGGGACTGCCCCCTAATTGGCTTTTGTCAATGCGCCCAGCAAAACATTGGTTTGCTGTCTTTCTCTCTCCTCTATTTCCCATATTTACAACTATTATAATTTTCCTCTTAGTGGAAAAAAATTTTGTATATACTTACAGTTAGAAATTTTTGGGGTGCAGTATGCTTATGTTTAGTGATCAATTGGGGAGACTAGTCTCCCAATCATCATCAGGGGGGATTGTGAATTTTAAAAGTCTCCATCTTGGTCTAGCACCCAAAAATTGTGCACACCCACAGTACACGGGCATGTGCTAGTCAATGACAAATCAGAAATAACTAACTGCCCACCTGGGCTGTCCTAAGCCAAGCTAGAGCCAACCATTGGATTTTGTGAGACACAGGAAGAGAGGTAGGGAACAGCCTCTAGAATTCGCTCACTTCCTGTGGGGAGAGGGAGACGCCAGTTGGTGTTAGGAGGAGTTGGTGTTAGGAGCTTGGAGAGGGAGGACGCCCGCAGACAGCTTTCCTTCAGATTGGTCACGTGAGTTAAGGACTGACTCTTTCCACCTGGGCCTTTGGGCCTAAAACTCCCTCTGCCTTGGTCAGAGGTTGAGTAGCCCCTTTCCCTTTTTCTCTTCTCTCCTTCTCTCCCTATCCTTTTCCCTACTCCCAGTGTGATTAAACCTCCATAAACTTCATTCTGACTTGAGTGTTTCATTTTTAGGAATTTCATAAGTAAATTCCTTGGCGGCCATTGTTTAATATTACATAAATCCTGTAGCCACATTTTAGCCATTACAATATTATAACCCTCTCCCATCTCCCCTAAATTTCCACCATTACAAACCTTAGAGACATTTTCATAATTAGGGAGATGAAAAAATTCTTCCAGTATAGTAGCTCAGTATTTCAGGATGTGACTGGGGAGAGAGGAAAGGTAGGGAAAGTATCTCAGTTAGAAGAGGAGACAGCTTCTCCTCTATGGATTATAAATCTCTTTTTCACTGAGGCTTCCAGTGAAGTGATAGACTGGGTGATGGATCCAAACAAAGTGAGTTTCTGCTAATGCCCTCAGCTTTAAATAGCTGCTTAAAGGTGGTTGGGAGAGCTGAGCCCTCTGTGCTTCTCTGAGCAGAGGCAAACAAATAGCAATCCTGAGATCTATTTTGTGGGCTCTCAACACTATCAGGGCTCAGTGACAGTAGTGTGAGCAATTATACAAACCATATTGGAGTAGTCCTTAGCTGGATTCTAATAAGGAACCTTTAAGGTACTGCTACAAATACAATGCCTAGTAGTGAAAAGACAACTCTTTCTTTGGGAGGACTTTTAGGATGAAGTAGTGAAATTATTGAGAGATGTCTTACTGCTAGGAGGGAAAAAACTATCTACTCAGTTCCCAAGAAAATAGTCTTTTCCTTGAAAAGACTCTTCTAATAAGATAAATATCTAAATTTCTTCTCCTGGTGACACCTATGTAACCGGGAAGATCCTCTAGAAGATCTTTATACCTGTGACACCAAGAGCTATTGTGCCATGAATGCAAATTTACCCCCAAACAGTCTAGGCTAATTTTTACTTAATAGAAAATAAAACCATCTTCAAATCTCAAGCCATTAATATACTGTCATCTTCATCCTTCTTTAAAAAGGATGTAAATATCAAGAAGAAACCCTTCAGCCCTTAAAACTAACTTAGATAAAGTTTTGTGAATGCTTTGATCATAACCTTGCCCTTTCCTATTTGAAGCAAAAGCTCCCATCTCAGCCACAGTCCTGAGTAAGAAACCCTTACTCTGAAATAAACTGAATTCTCTTTGAGCTAAAATATACTGCAAATATCAAAACTATCCTTTATTACTCTCTCCATATTTCTGTAAACCCCTCTATTTACTTAGGAGATTCTGAGACTTGAATCATGATACTTGACAAGGAAATGTCAATTTTTATTAGTGGTCCCTTTCTTTATCTCTTTAATTATGGATTTTTAGTAAGTCCTCCTTTTACTTTTTTCAAGTTATGAGAGCATCTATTAGACTGCAGCATATGACATATATGACTCATAGCTGACTATAAGTCAAAGATTCTTCAATTCACATTATTTTTGCTTAGAGTTTTATTTTTTAAATTACTTTATATGTGGATAATATACACTTAAATTTTAAACATTTTTAAAGATATGTGGCTATATTCAGCACTTTCATACTTTCTATTAATTTAGCTTATTCCTACTTTTTTGAATGAGTATTAATGTATTTCTAAATTGTACTCATCTATCAGATATAAATTGTTCTCATCTATCACAATCTTTATGAATTTCAATCTTCTCCTCTAAGATTCCCATCATCCCTTCCCCAAACTTGAAGAGTGATAGCTTTACTTTCTGAAGCTGATTAATTAGTGAATGTAACAGAGATGGTATGTGTTCAATAAATACATATATCTCTTTTATCTCCACAACAATAAAAGGAAGTACAAGCCAAAACTATTTTAATCTGCATAGTTCATAGGATAACAAACACATATACCCTATACAAAACCAGCATTTGAGAAACTAGGCTACATGCTGAGATAACTGTAAAAGGTGGCAATAATTCATTTAGCAACTGAAAAACTTAAATTTTAATAATAATAATAATAAAGCTAGATTTTATACTGAATTAGACTATAATTGTTGAGCTTTGTGTAAATCAGGATGCATTTTATAAATATGTAAGCTGATAAAACTTGATGATTTGTTTTTCATTCTCCCTTCTCAAAAAAACATAAACATGGAAAGGGATAGATGAGAGGATACCCAAAACCTTCATTTGACATATGAAACTGAAGCTCAAAAGGGTTGTTTCATGTCCAACAAAATGCATGCTATATCATGTTGTCACATAATGGCAGACTAATATTTTATTGGAAGAAAATTTCTTGAAGTGGACTTTTGTCACAGCTTGCTTCATTCTAAGATAAATCAGATACAGTCTATCAGTTAGTTAATATTTATTATGTTCCTATAATGTGCCAAGCACTGGGTTAAGTTATGGGGATACAAAGAATAGCAAAAGGAAGTCCCTCTTCTCAAAGAGTTTGTAATCTTGAAGTGAGGTAAACTAAGTCATTAACCAGAAAATCTGTTTTTCCCTGGGAAAGTAGAATTCAGAAATGAGCTTTCCTGTGAAGGTCAGTCAGCTCAGAAAAGTTAGAATCCATGAGAAAATAACTCCCTTAGTGCTGGCAGTTGGGATAAGATACAAGGAATGTCTTGTACCCTACACCATTGACTAATTTAGCTTCTAGACGATAAGGGGCTGCTTACTTCATCAAGGTTATGTCTCATAATGAACATTGTTTGCTTTTTATCTCGCACCCTATAAAAGCTGCATTGTAACTTCAGTCCAGTGCAACTTTCACTAGGAAAGTTGCCTTGGCAAGGTAGGTATGTATGATTATTAATAAATCATATTGGTTCCACTAATTGAACTTCTGGGTGTCCAGACTCACTTTATGAAGTGCCCCACTTCAGATGGAGGCCCAAGCGAGATCTTGAGGCCCAGAACTGGGAGGAAAGGATCTTAGAGAGGGCTGCTGTGAAAGTTGTGTGTGTGTGTGTGTGTGTGTGCGCGCTTGAGTGGGTGAGAGATCTCTAGGCTCCCGGCATATGGCTAAAAGGCTGGAGTTGTAATCCAAATCATATGAGGGCAGTTTTTGCTAAGCTGGAGCCTGTGAAGGAGTCTCGAACCTTTATCCCCTTCAGGGGTGTTTCTGAGTGCTGACTTAGAGAGTATGCATTTTCCAACTCCTGTGAGGGATTGGATCAGAAATCCAAGGAAGCAAATGGTACCTTCTCCAGGGCCCGTCCCTGGTTTTGGTATTTGAGATTCTGGACAAATTTTGATAGGGTTTGGAACCATCTGTTCTGATAAATTATAATGCTCTGGAACTATGGTCTCATTTGCTTTAAGGTTCAGTTAACATGGAGTTCTGGTATTGCTCTAAGGGTATCTGAGAGTGCTGCTTTTGCTCCCCAGGTTTTGGTACTATGAATGAGAAAGTTGAAGAAAACCTGCAACAGAGCCGAAGTAATAAGATTTACAAAAGTTGTCAATCAAGAAGCATTCTGGAATGGAATGGTGACTGAGGGGAGACTGTTGAATGGAACAGCCAAACTGTGAGGAGTGGTATCTTGCTCTTGAGACAGGAAGGAGTAAGGACTGAGAAGATCCTTCTCTTACTGATTTCTCCCTACTGGACAAAGTGACTAAAAATCCTCAACCTATTAGCCATATCCCTCAATTCAAGACTCTATTCTATTATTCTTCAATTTAGTGCACAGGTGTATGAGTGTGTGATTGATTGTCTGTTCTGGACATTTCAATGGGGTCTTGGTCTTTGTGTAGTTTGTTATAATGGGTCAATCCTCATCATTGGACTCTCAGACCCCATTAACATGCTTTCTTAAGAACTTTCAGCTGTTTAAGTAGTTAGCAGCTAATTATAGAATTTGAGTTTCCCCTGTTACCCTCCACACCTTGTGTGAGTTGGAGTGGCCCACATTAGGGTTAAATGGCCTCCAGAAGTAACTACAAAACTCTCTGTGGCCTATGTGGACCAGAGAAAGGTGTATGGAACACCAGGCCACCCTGATCAGATCCCCTGCATAGATATTTGGATTGATTTGCTTACTGACATCCCAAAGAAATTGAAAAGTTGCCATTTGGAGCCAAATTACTCTGTTAAAACAGAGAATGCTCTGTTAGCCACCTTACTCTCTGAGGAGAAAAATGCAAACCCATCCCAAGAAGATAAGATGAGGCCTCCCTGAGAAGAAAAGAGCCAGCTTCCCCCTCCTATGGTTCAAGAAGATCCTGAGGAGCCACCCCACTATGTCAGTAGGAAACCCATAACCCCGCACACTTCCCATCCTCCTCATTCCCTTCTCCAGACCCTCTGCCTTTACCATTGGCACCCCCACCAAGCCCTCTATACCCCCCTCCCCACAACTAGACCATCTCATACTCAGCAAGGCATCCCTTATCATTATACTCAGGATTTAGGGTCAGGCTGAAGGAAAAACAGCCATGACTTCCAAACTCCCTTATGTCAGGCAGGATCTGGATGGGTGAGGATTTACAGCCATTAGAATTGGAAATATCAGAATCCTTTGTTGTTTTTGTCTGCCTACTGAAAGATTATAAGGAAGGGGCAAAAAGAGTTTAAGATGCCGTTTCACAAGGAGAATTTCTTCAAAGTTTGCTGTTCCCCACTTCTTCCACCTACATTCCAAATCTTTCAAACTCCAGCACAGCAGGCTACATGGGAGAAGCTGTACCTACTCCAGCAGCAAGCTTCCAAGCAAATACCTGTTTGATGATTTTTTTCCTCTTTATTCTTTGGATGGGCCCCCAAGGGAGCAAAGGGAGAAAAATTCAGAGCAGAAAAGGGAGATTTTACTCCACAATTTGAGGTAATTTTTCACTTTAAAATGTTTTTTAATTAAGGGTTGATGTAAGCAATTCGCCAATGATTTTGATATGGTGCAGTACAATTTCATTTATTGTGTTAACTATTTTTCAGATAAATGTGAAATGTTAGTCAGATTTTATTGAGCACAAAAACTCATGGTAAGAGGTTTGTTTTGTTAAACCTTACAATGCATAATAGTTTCAGCCAATTTGAGAATTATATAAATGTGATTAATAGCCAACCTGATATAGAGAGGGAATGTATTGGCTACCTTGTAGATATAAAAGTCATTCAGAAAAAGTTGTAACATTGAGAACTTACACTAGAATTAAACTTGGGATTTTTCAAATGAGGTGTTATTTTTTTTTTAATAAAAACCCTTACCTTCCATCTTGGAATCAATACTGTGTGTTGGTTCCAAGGGAGAAGAGTGGTGAGGGCTAGGCAATGGGGGTTAAGTGACTTGCCCAGGGTCACACAGTTGGGAAGTGTATGAGGTCAGATTTGAACCTAGGACCTCCCATCTCTAGGCCTGGCTCTCAATCTACTGAGCTACCCAGCTGCCCCCAAGATGCTCTTTTAATGTATGTACTGTCAGAACAAGAAACAAATGATCATATGACACATAAGAAATTTTTAAAGTGGTTAATCTGTGCATAGGATTTTATAAAGGCACTAAGAATTTGGTATATGACAAAAGAAGGGATTTTTTTAAAGTTGTATTTGATTAAGAATATCTAAAGGAATTCGTGATCTAGAGATTGGCATGTATTCAGACACAAATTTCCAGGAAGTAATGATGAGAAAATACAAATTATGTATGCATTTGTACACTAAAGTGATTTAAGTTTTCCACCTGAATAAGCTAAGGATATATGATATGCAAACTGTACGCCCCTAACAAGAAAAAATTGACCAGCCCTGAAATCAAGAAGTTTTCTTTTTTTTAAGTATGGTACCTTTTCTCTACTTTCAATAACAGTATAGAGGAGAAGGCAGAAGAAATAAGAGTAATTAAAAATAAAATAAATACTGGGGGTGAATTCTAGTGTGATTTAGACATCACAAATTATAAATCAGAATAATGTTGATGGAATTTAATCAGGTATGTTGTAATGTTTTGAGGTAAAAGGAAACTGAACAGGAAATTTTATTCTACTTTCAAAAGAGGGTTGAAAGGAGTCAGGTGAAATGCTTTGGAATTAAGTTTGTTTAAATAATGAAAGATTAGGGAAATAATGAAAAAAATGCGAAGGAGGGTGGCCTTGCAGTCCAAAACAATATGGTACTGGCTAAGAGACAGAAAGGAGCATCAGTGGAATTGACTTGGGGTAAATGACCTCAGCAAGACAGTCTATGATAAGCCCAAAGATCCCAGTTTTGGGGACCAAAACCCACTATTTGATAAAATTGCTGGGAAAATTGGAAGACAGTATAGGAGAGATTAGGTTTGGATCAACATCTCACACCCTACACCAAGATAAACTCAGAATGACTTGAATATAAAGAAGGAAAATATAAGTAAATTGGGAGAATACAAAATAGTATACATGTCAGACCTTTGGGAAGGGAAAGATTTCAAGTCCAAGCAAGAGTTAGAAAAAAGTCACAAAATGTAAAATAAATAATTTTGATTACATCAAATTAAAAAGTTTTTGTACAAACAAAACCAATGTAACCAAAATCAGAAAGGAAATAACAAACTGGGAAACAATCTTCATAACAAAAAACTCTGACAAAGGTCTAAGTACTCGAATTTACAAGGAACTAAATCAATTGTACAAAAAAAATTAAGCCATTCTCCAACTGATAGATGGGCAAGGGACATGAATAGGCAATTTTCAGATAAAGAAATCAAAACTATTATTAAGCACATAAAAAAGTTCTAAATGTCTTATAATCAGAGAAATGCAAACGAAAACAACTCTGAGTTATCATCTCACACCTAGCAGATTGGCTAACATGACAGCAAAGGAAAGTAATGAATGCTGGAGGGGATGTGGCAGAGTCGGGACATTAATGCATTGCTGGTGGAGTTGTGAATTGATCCAACCATTCTGGAGGGCAATTTGGAACTATGCCCAAAGGGTGATAAAAGACTGTCTGCCCTTTTATCCAGGCATAGCACTGCTGGGCTTGTACCCCAAAGAGATAATAAGGAAAAAGGCTTGTACAAGAATATTCATAGCTACACTCTTTGTGGTGGCCAAAAATTGGAAAATGAAGGGATGCCCTTCAATTGGGGAATGGCTGAACAAATTGTGGTATATGTTGGTGATGGAATACTATTGTGCTCAAAGGAATAATAAAGTGGAGGAATTCCATGGAGACTGGAACAACCTCCAGGAAGTGATGCAGAGTGAAAGGAGCAGAACCAGGAGAACATTGTACATAGAGACTGATACATTGTGGTACAATCGAATGTAATGGACTTCTCCATTAGTGGCAATGCAGTGATCCTGAACAACTTCATTCAGAGGAAGAACGGTGGGAGCAGAAACACCGAAGAAAAACAACTGCTTGATTACATGGGTCGAGGGGAATATGATTGGGGATGTCAACTCTAAAGAATCACCTGAGTGCAAACACCAACAACATGGATATAGGTTTTGATCAAAGACACATGTAAAACCCAGGGGATTTGTGTGTTGGCCATGGGAAGGGGTGGGTGGACAGGAGGGAAAGAATATGATTCTTGTAACCAAGGAATAATGTTCTCAGAAATTGACTAAATAAAATTTTAAATAAATAAATAAATAATGAAAGATTGCTAAAGGACTTAATCAGTTATTTGGAAGTGTGGCATTCAAACTAAACTCCATTGAGAATAAATTATTATGAAGAGTTTGGTACATTCAAAATTTTAAATTGTGTTAAGCCCACTTGTTAATGAGAGATAAGTGACAAGGTTGTTACGTAATAAAAACCTAAATCATACCAAGAAACCTTAGGATGAATTGCTTACAAGCTATTAACCCCTTCTTCCAGCACAGAAGGGAGAAAGAAATACTTATAGTTGTTTCAAATTGATACTTGGGGACTAAAATAGCAAAACAATAAATGTGTATGACCTCAAGGAGTTGACAACTACTGTGTGATAGGATTTAAAGATGAGTATATTTTAATTATGTACTTCAGCAGTTTTAAGATGTTCAAAAGACTAAAAGTGACCATCATGTTCTACCAAATGACTTGCTTGAAGAGATAGAATCTTAATGCAAGCATTCCAGGTCCCAAATAATAAGTTAAGTAATATGTAATTGATGAGTATATATATAACTTGAGAGACCCCCAGATGTTAGTAGATGTTTTGATTAATTATTGACCTGTACAGTAGCCAAGGGATAGGCAGAATTTTGAAAATGGTATATGTGCTTACTCACAATTTTAGGTTTCTGCTGTAAATTAATGCTAATATGACCTAAAATTTATAACTGATGAGCACCATGGTAAAGACACAGTATTTCAATAATATAATCCTTTATATAAGGATTCTTTAGAGTTTTTGATTAGTACTTGCAGGGATACCAAATGGAATGTTATTTTTATGATGGTAAAAAGTAACTCAGAGAAGGTGTAGAGGCATGTTGAATAGGGAAGAGGGACTTTGCTTTGGAATCCATAAAGCTTGAATATGCAGATTTGGAGAGAGAGAGGGGGAGTAGAAAAGAGAGAGGGGAAGGTGAAAGTGTGAAAACAAACAGAAAGATGTTCTGCTCTTATAATTGGATCCTTGACCTAGGGATAATTTCTAAAACTAATGTATGCGGTGTTGGTAAATCACAAATAATTTTGGAATTTCTCTGGAAAGTTACGCTAAAGAGATTCCTTTATCACTTTATCTTTGTCTGAAGAGCTGGTCTAGGTCTAGGAGATGATACAGCCTTGATTTATATTTACTATTTATATTTATTATTTTTCTATTCAATTCAGTACTCCTGGTCCTTATTGCCAAAATATGTAAGAATAACTGAGTGATCAGCCTTTGTTTGAGGGTATGGAAATTTGTTTCTGGACTGCTGATGAGCAGAATTTCTCTAAGCTGTAATGGGTAAGACTTGTCTTTTAAGGAAAAAGAAGGCTTCTGGGATCTAATAATGACAAAGTACACAAAGGACAGAGAATGTCCTGGGATGGTTATGAAGGCAATTCAAGGCTTACTTTGGACTGGATCTTTTCTGACCACCTAGGCCATTAATCCTTCAGTGACACAACAATGGCATGAGCCAGTGACAGCTTTGGCTTGTCATTATGTGTCCCTTGGGATATGAGGTCATGTTTTCCCTGTCTGCCTGCTCTTTTGTGACAAGTTCCCATAATCAACACATAATGCAAATTGTAGAAATAAAACTTTCCATTTCCCCAAATTGCACATATTTTGAGAACTAGGTAGAGTTATTAATTAATGGCTTGTATGTGTAGCCTTGATTTACCACAATTAAGGTTTGGATTTTGTGCTTGGAAAAGAAATAGCCAAAAAATTTCTGGATTTTCCTCAGGATCTAGGGGAAAAGAAGCACATCTTTGAACTCTTGTCACTCGGTTGGTTAATGCTGCTATGTAAATGTGGGCTTTGCAAAGGAATATTCCTTAACAGAAACATCACACATCAATTCTGCAAATGAAACTTAGGAATCAGCTCTTGTCAGAGGATAATTTCTGGACATGAAGTCTGTTGGCTATAATACCCAAATGTTAAAGTTTAATATCAATTTCTATTGTACTAATTCTCTGTCCATATCTGTTGTTCTAGTTTTGTCCAGATCCTGGTTTCTATAAGTCAGCTTTAGGGACTGAATCCTCCTGCTTGTGAGCTGTCTGCCCATCAAGGGTACCAGTCACTGGACACATCCTTCAGGTCTCCAAGCCTTCAGGACCCAAGCACTCTTTGTGGACATGCCCCTGGAGACCCTGTGCCCACAGTCCCTCCCTCCTCCTCCCAGGAATCCCTTCACCCCCTTATCAGCTATGAAGAAACTACAGAAAACTGGAACCATTGCCCCTGTTCCCTGAGATGTTTGGAGGGGGCAGGATGGCCTGGGACGTTGTACCCCCAGAGTGTAGGAGTTTTTCAGGCAAACTATAGGCAGGAACATTCCTTTGCTCCCATCATATACCCTTACCTGACACAGAGCCAAAGGTTTGACTCCATTACTAGTAGAGGGGAATTGAGATGGGACAATGAAGCCTCCTGGGAATGGGCTAGAGGATCCTGCAGGCTCTGATGGGGCTGGTCGGTGACCTATATGGGGAACTGAGGTTGGTTAAAGATCAAGTCTATGCCTGTCTATGGGCAGGACCCACTCCCTGCAATGTGCCTGGTAACTTTCACTGTACAGCCTGGGGGTGGGAGACCCCAGCCCTGTGGAGCCAGATAACCCCGAGGTCATGCTGTAGAGAAGGGGGGCCCCGGGGCTTCCCTCCTAGACTTCTCCCTGGCTCATGAGGTCAGGGAATGATAGCCGGGAAACCAGGGCATCCCAATAAAGCTCGTTTTACAGGACAAACTGCTGGGCCCAGAATGGGGGCTGTATAGCCAGCGTAGAGTCTCTGCCCCTCGCGATCTCCCACTGACCCCCAGAGGCCTGGTGTTGGTCCCTGCTGCATGAACTGCCTCCCGTCCAAGGTCCATTGGCACCTCGAGGCAGTCAAACTTTTGGCCTGGGGATCTCACCACCCTCCCGTGCCCGCCGAGGTGAATCAAGGGTTTGACTCACGCACGAAAGAAAAGGAGGAATTGAAGTGAGGTAAACTAAGTCAACGACCAGAAGAATCCGTTTTTCCCCTGGAAAGTGGAACTCGGAACTGAGCTCTCCTGGGAAGGTCAGTCAGCTCAGAATCCATGAGAAAATGACTGCCTTCGTGCCGGCGGCTGGGATAAGATACAAGGAATGCCCTGTGCCCCAGCCACTGACCAGGATAGCTTCTGGGCTGCTCCCTCCGTCAGGTTCTGTCTCCTAATGAACATGGTTTGCTCTGTATCTCGCACCTGGTAAAAGCTGCAGGGTAGCTTCCGTCCCGTGCAGCTTTCACTAGTAAGGCTGCCCTGGCCAGTGACGTACCTATTACCAATAAATCACATTGGCTCCATTCACTGGACTTCTGGGGGTCCGGACTCGCTTTACGAAGTGCCCCACTTCAATTTGTCTATAAGACACCTAGTTGGAGATATTCATTAGAGTCGGAGACGTGCAAACGCAGGTCAGGAGAGATCTTTACGTATATCTAGTTGGAAAGGCCGCCCAGCAGATTCATTCAAGATCTTCCAATTAATAAGTAATGAATGTTAACGACATGTCAAACTTGTCTTAAAAACAAAAAAGTAGCCACGCCAGGGGTTGGTGCCTCAGAGACCATCAGACCTCTTGGCCGGAGCTGCAAAGTCACCATAAACTTAGTAGGAGTTAACAGACAGCCCCTTTAGCCCATTTCCGAGGAGTGGAGGAGCCTTGGCAGAAGTAGTAACTTCCGGACTTCCTGAACCACTGGAATTAAACTCAGATCACGGTTATTATGCGGCGAGTCTTATCATAGTCTTAGGATGAAGTGAGGCAGAAAAACAAAAAGGCTTTTATTTACTTTCAGAAATGAGATACAGTAAGATGGAAAAGTGACTTTAGTCATTACTACTTAGTGTACTACTCAAGCTAATTGTGCAAGTCCCTCTAGTGTGTGCAGTCTCCCACATTTCCAAGTTTGCATGTTGTATAGGACAATCACAATCCAAGTTAAAGGTAAAATGTACTCTATGAATGATTGATTTTCTTTAACTAAAAAAATGATTCTCACATTCAGTCAACTTAGTATTCACCAAGTTCCAGTTAGAGGTAAAATTTTAACTATTTAATTGTGACAATTGTGCAGTTGTGGACCAGAGGGACTGGTGCACAGTCACACATTCTCCAACTAAGGAATTCTAGGCTTAGATACAAAACAGCTTCTGTCCTGGGGGGTGGAGGAGGGGGGAGGAGAGAGACAGAGAGAGACAGAGACAGTGAGAGAGACAGAGAGACACAGAGAGACAGAGACACAGGGGGGGGGGAGAGAGAGACAGAGACAGAGACAGTGAGAGAGCAAGAGAGAGAGAGAGAGAGAGAGAGAGAGAGAGAGAGAGAGAGAGAGAGAGAGAGAGAGAGAGAGAGAGAGAGAGAGAGAGAGAGAGAGACAGGGGGAGGCGGGGGAAGGGAAAGAGGGGGAGAGAGAGGGAGAGGAAGAGAGAGGGGAGAGAGAGAGAGGGACAGAGAAACGGGGAGAGGGGGAGAAACAGAGACAGAGAGATACAGAGAGAGACAGAGAGAAAAAGACAGAGAGAGAGAAAGAGAGAGAGGAGAGAGGAGAGAGAGAGAGGTGGGGGAGAGAGAGAGGAAGATGGAGAGGGGGAGAGACAGAGACAGAGAGAGACAGAGAAAGAGAGACAGAGAGAAAGAGAGAGAGAAGGAGGGAGGAGAGAGAGAGAGGTGGGGGAGAGAGAGAGGAAGAGGGAGAGGGGGAGAGACAGAGAGAGAGGGACAGAGAAAGAGAGACAGAGAGAGACAGAGAGAAAAAGAGAGAGAGAAGGAGGGAGGAGAGAGACAGAGAGAGAGGTGGGGAGAGAGAGAGGGAGAGGGACAGAGGGAAAGAGAGAGAGGGAGAGGGACAGAGGGAGAGAGGGAGAGTTAGTTTGGTAGAACTTCCTTATAGAGATAAACTTGATGTGGCTCAAGTCAAGGAAGTAGAGAGATATTCCATATATAATGTAGATTTTCTAACAAGAAGATTATTTACTTTGCATAAAAGAATAAAACACAAAAAATGTATATATAGATATGACAACAAAGTCATTTTGTCTGCAAACTATGCATGAATTCTACTCTCCTGAGATTTGATATTTATTATGTCAAAATATGAAACATTTCATCTTAACTTTGAATAGCACAAATAATTGCATTCCGTTCCTAATGGATAGCCAGGCTCTAGCTTGGAGGAATTCTAGCCTTGGTCTTCTTCCCTAAGAAGGATACATAAAACACTTCCTCTTAAACAGAACTCTTATAGTGACCTCTTAAACTCTTAACAATCTCTTCATCAGTGAGGAATATCTCCTTTAGGATCAGTGTTTGGGTGCCTCTATTCAGAGGGAAAGACATACACAAACAAAACAAAAGACACAGCTAGAGGCACAAGGTCAAAGATTGGACTTATCTGGGCAACAACATATCTAATATATACATTCAAGTAATTGCTAGGAGGGATTCCTTTGCTCCCACTAACCACCCCCTTCCTAGGGAAGCCTGAGAGCTCCTTTACAAATTCAGCAGATGGGAAGGGAAAGTGCCAGAGGGCAAAGTCACTCTTTGAAGGTCTGCTGAATGACTCCTTCTTCCTAGCTTAGTGTCCTCTCCTCTTTGACACAGAGGCTAGTCATAGAAGAAAAGGGGGAAGGGTACATATTCAGGAATCAAAAGACCAATAAGGAAATTACTTCATCATTCCAAAGTGCAAAGCCTTCAGTGCTAAACACATGTGGTGAGGGACTCAATACATGCACAGTGGAGTCTGCTCCACTCTGTTAAATCGAACAGCAACTCTTGCCTCTAGCAGTGTCCTATTCCATTCAAGGTGTTTGCAGAATCATCTCTGATTTCACACAACACAATTTCTAAATTTAGCATCTTTACTGTCCTGCACCACTCCTTTTTCGTTTTTAGAATTAAGTAGACATGTGAGGATTCTGTTTGATCTTTAACCACTACCCAACCCTCTTTGAGTTTTTCAAAACAGCCGCTATTTGGCTCATTACTGTGAAGACTCTGGTATGCTCCTCATCTGCAAGGCAGATGTTAATTTCACTAATCTTTCACCAGATCTTCACCTTGCTGAAGTTTGCTTTGCCATCCTCCCTTTGCTTGTCCTTCACACCAGTTCTGTTACTCAAAAAGGTACCAAAAGTCAGTAAACTGAATGACTTGCTTAACATGTTTGTTATGATCCTGAATTATATCAAACATATTTGAAAGAGAAAAAGAATTAGTTTCAAATTAGAATCCTTTAAAGAATCACTTCTCTCTTTCGAGTTATGTACATTTCTCATTAATTTTAATAAGCAGCAGACCCCACCTTCCTGCAGTATAAAATTCAATCAATAAATAATTCAAAAATAAATACAATAAATAAGTACATCATCAAATTAAGTGACTTGTCTTCATAACACTGAATTATTATTTTATAACTACTAGAATATAATTGTATATTATATTCCTTCGATGAAGAAAAGTAGAATCTCCCGATAAAATGAAGGTGTTGAAAAAACAGCTATGGTACCAATGAGATAGAAATCTAAGATTAAATCAATAATTCGATGGCATTGGAACTGCAATGGAGTACAATCTGCCAGACTTCAGTAAGATTCCCAAATAGCCTTCCTTTGCTTTCTATCCTTCCTAATCAGTTATTGATGAATTATTCATTTTTCCTTAAAATGTTTCTTACAGCAGAAGGTGATGAAGCTACATAAGGAAAAATTCTTAGTCAATACAGTGTGTCTGTCTTGTAAAACTCGTCAACTAGATAAATAAATAAATGAAAAAATAAATACATAAATGGGTGGTACTCACTGTTGGAAACATGTGTACAGAGTTCCTTTGGCTTCATTTCCTCAATCTTAGCTCTTAATACATTTCCTATTACTTACGGAACAAAAGGCAGAAGGGAGATAGAGGGGAGAAACTTGGCCAAAGTCTTTCAAGAACTCAGTTATGTATATTTCTGTGTCATTTGGGCAGGAAGAGGCTAGAGAAATGAAGGTGCTGAATTTTTAATGTTGTATTTGTTTGCTTTCTGCTTGGATTTTTTCCCAAGTTCCTTGAAGGTGCTATGAATAACAGTACCCACTCCTCCCTGTCATTCCCACATTTTTTCATTAAAGGAGAAACACACCGACACATTTCATAAAATTATCCATTTCCCATTTCATACCTTTGGGAAATTATGGGCCTCATTTCAAATACACAAGGAGTATGTAAGGGCCCAATATTATTTTCTTAAGCAAAATTAAATAATGCTCTCCAGATATGGCACTTTCTCTTCCCAATTCATGTTTATATATTGATGCCCAAAATATTCTACACCTAAAAATAAACAAACAAGGCATCCATGCTTTCAGATAAGCAGAGATAGACATTCCCTGAACTTCTACACGTTAAAAAGAAGTTATAGCAACTTTTTGAGGCTCAGTTTTCTCACTTATTAAAAATTACGATATTTCTGGGTCTTACATAAACCTAATCGAGAAAGGCCGTGCAATTTAAATGAAACATTATTTGTCAAGTTTCTTCAACTCCTAGCCTGCAAAACAGACTCAAGAGAGTATTTCTCTGCAGATTTTTATGGTAATGGAAAGGGGAAAATACCTGTACCTTCATGCTTAGCACTCTAGTAGTGCTCTGGACTACCAGATTCCTTCATTTCACTAGGAAAAACCACACCTTACAAAGATCTAAGGGAAGAGAAAGTTTGGTTCAAGTTCCATTAATTAGCTTTGGGCAAGAAATTAGGAGAATTTTGACAAGTCACAAGCACTCTGTTCTGGTTGTCTTAGAAAACAAGTCTACATTTCTCACAGCATTTCCACTCCTTTCTTCCTGTCTCAGTTCCTTCCATTGGCAGAAATTCAAATTAGAGTTCTCCATGTACCATTTTCAGAAAGAACATCTTTTTTTTTCCTGAAAGTACAATTTCGCTCAGTTATATCCTGATTTAAATCGAAGTAGGACAAAGTACATGAGAGATGTAATGCATTCATCAAATGTTTTTTCTGTCTTGAGTCTCTACTGACATGGGCACTGTACCCCCAGAAACTAGGGCAAACTATTATCAGGGAGATTCCTTTGCTCCCTTACATCCTCATGACTCCCAGCCTAAAACATCCAATGACCCCTATAGGACCCTGACACGATTGTCCTCCTTTGGTCCTCCTTTAGATTTAAGATGGACAAAGAGATGCACCTCCAGGATACACCTCAATTCTATCAGGCTGTATCTCAGACATCTGTCTGTTCCCTAAAACTAAAGAATCTTTTATGATTCTCTATGTCTCCAAGCAGACCCCAGTCAGATAAGCAACCCCTGACTGAATACCTGAGGGTTTACCACTCTAGAGTCCTGTCCACACCATGACACAGCATCTGTTGTAAAGAGTATAAAATCCCCAGAACTGATGGGGGGGGGGGGCGGGCAGTAGCTTTTCCATCCATGCTGTCCTCCCAAGGAGCAGCCTTCCATCTCGCCGTTCCACCTGTCCCCTCCTCCTGGCCATTACCAACATTACTCTCTAAATTAATAAATTTCTCTTTTTATTTTTAAGTTAAGTTTTGGAGTCTTGCATAAAGGTATCCTTCCCGAACCCTAGGGGTGCACCTCTTCACCCCCACAACACTATTATCAATCATCCTAAAAATATTCAATGAACACAGGAGTTATAATGATGCTGAGAAGAGTCAGGTATAGATTCTTTACAGAATCTTCTTACTTTTTAAATTATATTTCTTGGAGACCTTAAAATACATGTAACCCTTATAAAAAAAAGCCAAAATGAATTCTTCTATTCTCTGCAGAACCCTGTGACTTACAAAAGAGAAAAGTATGTAGTCCTTATGCAGGATAAATTAGATATATAATAATTCATATCAGTTCTAATCATATGACAAGCCACTGACTAAACCATACTATTTAGAACTGGGTCTCTAATGAGATAGGAAAACAGTGAAACAGAATAAAACCTCTCTTGATACCCTAAAAGAGGTAATGTGCCTTACTTCCTTAGACTTTGTTTACATGTTCCTAAATTGATAAAGGATCAAGGTATGACATGCATCAGAGAGGAGAAATTTTCAACATCTAAGAAAAGGATCAGAACATCAAACTAAATCTTTCACTATCCTTGACCAAGGAATAGGCAATGTTGTTTGAATTAAATAACCAATAACTAAGTTTCTCTCAAACATCAGTAGCAGGAAACATTTTCTTCCATTTATCATGTATTAAAATGTTTTCTTATGATGTGATGCTTACAAAATTTACTGTGTGGTTAAAGATGCTGCAATATTGAAACTTCATTTCTTTATATTCTTTTTCTTTTAAAGATTGCTCAAATACATTATTGAGCATGAATTCAAAATAAGATTATTAAAAGGTAAAATGGTTTTAAATTAATGACAATTAGAGAAAGTAAATGAAAACTAAATATACCCCTCCACTGCATAAGTAATATTTTTTCTTCTTGTATTAGCCATGGTGCATTGATTTGAATTTCTCTAATACACTTATTATGCAAATATATTTGTGGTTCCTCCAATCCCCCCCCATGAGCCTAGCATCTCCATGAGGTAAGGGAATATTTTCTTGATTTTTATCTCCTGAACACATACTGCAATGAATGATCCTTACACAATAAGGACTTTGTAAATGACAGTCAAAGGAACTGAATGACATGCAGAGTTGGCTCTAAACTCTTGATTTTACACATTAGAAAATTGAAGTCAAAATAGAATTATCTAATGATCACCTGACAGAATCATTTTATATCACACTTTTATGGTATCATACTATATATGCTTATTATATATGAATGTAGCCTTGTATTTTGGTGTCCATAGCAAAACCTGTGTAGAAATCAGAACTCAGAACGCTATATTCTTTTCTCTGTTTCATTGAGTCTCAAATAGCACTTGGATCACAAATGCGTAAATTGTCTGTCCCATTGAGAAAGCCAAAAACTTTTCAAAATTGGGCTTTTAGCATAGTCTACCAGATAGTGTTGGTGAGCAAAACAAACAAGTCAATTACCACTAATCTGGAGCCTCACTTCTTACGCCTCTTACCAACAAGTCCCTTCAACTCCTCCAATCCAAGGTGAGAATGGTGTGAAACTTGGTAGTGTAAGTTCTTGCCACAACTGCATTACATTAAGAGGTGTAAAGCTGTCTATGCTCATTGACCTACATATACCATGACTAGATTTAGTCCCTAAGGACATAATTGAGTGCATAAAGAGCTTTTTGTGTATGAAAATATTCATGGAAGCTTTGTAATCAGAAAACACCTGGAAATAACTCAAGTGCAATGAATTGGAGAAATGGCTGAATAGATTATGACACTTTAAAGTAATGAATTTTATCATGTTACTTAAATGACAAATATTAGAAATATAAAGAAAATAAGGGGAATATATGAAGACATGAAAAGAGAATACAAATAATATATGCCATGATTACCTAAAAAAATGAGTCACAAAATCAAGAGAAAAAAGTATCCAAATAAAACAAATCCAAAGGGAACCTAAAAGCAGAGAATGTTTTGTATTAGTTAGCATACATATATAATTTACATACTTTAAACAAATTGTAAACAATGTGTAGTTTGTGGTTTTGCACATAATCTTTTTTATGCATTTGTTTAATTAAATGTTTTTTTTTTGGTGGTGGTAGTTACAAAATATGTAATAATTAATTAATTAATTTTAAAAGCCCGGGAGATCTCTTCCATGTAGGTATGGCCAGAGATGGGCTCCAATGATAATTAAGCATGTCAATTTTAGACAGCCTATCAATGCTAAAATGTGGAATTGTTATAAGTTGAATTTTTACTACTAATGATTTCTCTTGAGTATTTACAAATAATTTTTTACAAGTACTCCTCCTTGAAAACAATGAATGTTTTGTTTTTAGATAACACAATGTATAGTATCATTCCAAAACCAATAAGGAAGTTTATGCTCTATGAGTAGAAAGGCATCATTACCAAGTATGTTTACATGGAAAGCACTTGGCATTCATTGCTTGTTATTCCTGGAACACTTTCAGAAATATGTTAGTGTTAAGGAAAGTTTCTTCTCAGAATATGCTTATGTATCATAGGTTTATAGATGGAAATAACTTCAGAGGTCTTCTAGTCTATTTTTTTTTCATATGAGAAAACTGGTTTAGAACCATTAAGTGATCCCCAAAGACATGCAGCTAATAAGTGTCAAAAAGCAGGATTTGAAAATCATTCCTCTAATTTCAAAATCATTATTCTTTTTTCTTTATTCTAAGAGATTTTGTTTCTCCAATTACAATTAATAACAATTTTCAACAACATTTTCTGAAATTATAAGAATCAATTTGTCTCCCCCCTTCCCTTCTCTCCCCCTCTCAGAGATAATAAGCAATCACATCTATGTTTATGGGTGTGGGTAGCATTGGATACCTATTATTTAAAATTAATAACTTGTTGAACCATATTATCACTATTTTATTCTGCTTGATATTTCCAGTTATCTACTTGCCATGCCTCCTGAACTCCAGACTTCTCTTTCTCTTCTTCCTCTTTCTGGAAATAGGATTCCAGTTTCTGGACTGTAGCAACCTATGACTTTTTTTAGCTTTCAACATACTGTCATTTGTCCTCCAGACTATTTTTCTTCTCCTTGAAAAACAAATCCCAAGTCCAGCCTCTGATTGATGAGTTTTCGACTTATCTTGTTATATTCCTCAACTCAGACTTTCTATATATAGCATTTTCCTCCTATTTGAATACCTTGTTTGTTTATCTTTGTATCTCCAGAAGAACACTGTGCCTAGCACATAGTAAGAATTTCATAGTCTTTTTTCATTGATTTCTTTATTCCTTCATTGACTCCAGGATCTCTAACCTTTCTACTCAGCTTCGACACAGGAGTTAAAATAATAGACAACTAGGACAGGAAATTCATATCAATCAAAAAACATGGAGTGGCTCAGTTGTGGTAAGAATAAAAAAGATAATTATAAAGAATTTTATAAACATTAAAGTGTTGTTATTAACTAGGATAACCACTCAAAAAAGTTAGATTTAACCATCCAATCTGGCTTCAACCACTTACTAACTATGTGGCCCTTGACAAGTCACTTAACCATGGTTGCTTCAAACTGACTTAGGTTTAGTGTCTTGCCCAGAATCAAACTGAATCAAGTGAAAAAAAAATAATTCTTATAGCTAAACAGTTAGGAACTTTCTATGAATTAGTTATACTAATCCTTTGAACTTAGATAGTTTATAGTGTATCACCAGGACCATTGAAAGAGTATTTCAAGGTGGCTCCAGTTTGCCAGATCCCACGTTCCACTGGTAAACTTTATGAAAATCTTGTGGGGATAGATAGGTGGCTCAGTAGATTGACAGTCAGGTCCAGAGATGGGAGGTCCTGGGTCTAAAACTGGCCTCAGACACTTTCCAGCTGCATGACCCTGGTCAAGTCACTTGACCCCCATTGCCTAGCCCTTACTGCTCTTGTGCTTTAGGACCAATGCACAGTATTGATTCTAAGACAGAAGGTAAAGGTTAAAAAAAAAAGAAAGAAAGAAAATCCTGGGTAGCTTCTATGCCATGATGAAACATCAGAATGAACAGAGTTTGTGTGAGGATTTGTTTGTATGAAAATAGTCGGGTTCATGCTTAAATAATTATTATACATGGAAATTTGAAAAATATATGAAGTATATAAATGTTGGCCTTTCATAATGAAGGCTAATAATTGACATTTTTAGAGAGAATTCATTGTTCCCAAAAGCATTTCTTTGTAAGAGATTATTAACTTATCAGATTCAGCAATGTTAATAACCTAAATGACTATACATAGACAAGTTGTTTCATTCATTAAGACAGTCAGATGCAATTAACTGTTATCATACTGATGTTTTGTCCAATGATCTTCCTACAGACTTGATATGAGGAATTTTGTAGTCTCAAAGTGAAGCTGATTTTTTTTTCAAACACAATGTTTGTTATGCTGAGGCGAAATTTTGATCCAAAATATTTTTCTCTCTCTGTGCTACAGCCTTCATGATCTTTCAGCTTGGAACTTAAATCCATCTTCCCCTTTCCAACCTTAGCTATTTAGGAAGCTATGAAAGGCAAGAATTATGGTGCTACAATTTCCTTGACAACCTAACTATCTGGCTAGGAAGTTGTTTAGGGTCAATTTTTATATTGTTTGATTTCTGAAGCATTTTCCATTTTTTGTGTGTAACATATACATATATCATGAAATTGTTTAGTACTAAAATATGTGGTTAGAAATGTTTATCTATTGTAATATCACTCCCCTAAAATATGAGGACTATACAGAAACTAGAAATAATATTCTCAAAATAATAATCTAAATAATATCCCCTCGAAAAATAAAAGTCTTTGCTAAAAATAATACATGCTTCTCTTGAATTATTGAAACTCAACAATTCGATTAAATATTTCATCAAACATTTATTGCATATATGGTGTATCTGATTTGACTATACAGTTATGGAGATACAAAGATGAACAAAGAATGGTATTTGCTTTTACAGGCCTTATCAGAGATGTGTGAAGATCACTGATAAAATGTTTAAAAAAGTGTTAGGAGGGTTCTACATTCCAAAAAGCTTCCCCCATACTCTTCTAGACAGACTTGTGTTTTTAGCATATAAGACAGATTTTTGAGAGGGTGTGAACAAGCATATTTTTATTTAGTGAACACTTTTTAAAATAAAACTCAGTTCATATAAAATTTATCCAAAGTCTACTATTGTGATAGGATAATTAATTAGTGTACCATCAAACATTCATTATGTATATGTATACAGATTTACATATTCATAAAACATATAGACTTCTCTTTTCCTTCTATGTAACTATCTATACAATAGAGGTCTGGAGTCAAGAAAAACTGAGCTCAAATCCAATTTCAGAAGCATATTAATTGTGTTGACACTCAACCTCTTGTCAAATAAGCCTCAATTTCCTCATCTGTGGAATTTTAAATGCCACCCACCTCTCAGATTTGTGACTTTGAAATGAAATATATGTAAAGCAACTAGCACGGTGCCTAATACAAAATCATTTAATAAATCTTTCCTTTGTCCCTTCCTTACAATCTATAGCTGTCATTTCCTGAGAACCTTAACATTTTAAAAAATTGATGAATCTAATTCCCATTTAAAAAAAAATTAGAAATGGCAAAAAAATAGATAAATTGCCAGAAAAAACATCTTTAAAACAGCAAAGTAAGGCTCATAAAAGTCATAAATGGTAAAAAGAAAAAAAAAGATAACTGCATTATTTGTAAAGAAGTATCATTTCCCTATTCCTGTAACTCCGTTGAAGATTTATATGGAAAGAAAATCTGAATGATTTGTGCTCTGTTTTTAAATATTCAATAAAGTTTACATTGTATGTAATATATGACACATTGTCTTATTAAATATTAATGGAGAAGTGTCTGAATGTTAATCATTTATTACACCCATGATAGTTTATCTATTTTTCCCTTCCTAAATTATTTAAAGTACAACCTTTCCTTAGACAATTCTTTTTGAAGGACTTGGAGTTCAGTGAATTCAGAAAGTACATTGGCTGATCAGAGACTAAAAGGAAATAATTTTACTTCCAAATAATAGTTATATTATCATGATTCCACACAAATAGAAAGATTATTTCATGTTATAAAGGGATATATCAACACAAATATAGATTGTAGCTCTCTCTGAGGTGAGAGAAGCCACAAGGAAGGAAGATAGAGACAGGATAGAAGTTTTGATACCACGAGGGAAGTGACGGAGTCCTGATAGAGATATGAGGTGTTCAGGATGAGTCTTTATTAATTATCAATGAGCCACAGCTAAGCTCTGATCAAAGGACCAATTCAGTAGGCTATTCCAGTCCTGAGATCCATACCACGCAGGTCAGAGAGGTGAATAGAGAAAGATTAAAGATGGAGCTTGGCCAGAGGCCAAGCTCCTGCAAGGACAGCCATCAGGTAGCCTGAAAGAGAAGGAGCGCAGAGAGCAGAGAGCAGAGAGAGAGAAGGCGGAGCCTGCTGGGCTAGATATAGTTTTTGATATGCAAATATACACAGTACATAGGGATGATTCTCATTGGTTAATGACAAGGCGCAGGTGTGGTTTCTCTTAACCAGGTGAGAACAAAGAAACCTGTTTTCCCGCCTAACCTGGGAGAAGCTGGGGTCAAGGGTCATAGGCCTTCCCAGCCATGAGCACTACTGAGCATGCCCAAGACTGAGCAATCTGCACATACTGTTTTCCCCTTGCCCATATCCAGGAAGCGGTCTGCTACATAGATATATTTTAATCACAATTTCTACTATTAAAATATAAAATTATATGTTAGCCAGCTTAGGAAAACAATTATTTATAGAATTCTTCTAATGATTTACTTAATAATACCTCATTCTAGATGTGCATTTATTAATTTCTATCCATTTAATATTGTATTTTGAAGTTATTTTCCTGAAATATTTTTTGATCAATCAATGTGTCAACACTTCATGTAAAAAGGGAGATGATTTATTTCTTTACTCCATCTAAAAAGATAATTGGCTAAAAACCTAATGAGGACAAATCAGACTTCAAGATGACTAGATCAAGTAGTTGCAATGCTATATGAAGTTCAAAGGGTAAATTAAAGTCCCTAAGGAATGTATTACATTGCACCTTAGTATGGAATTGATATATATAAATATATTTATAATTTATATTTTTTTCTTGACATGGCACAATAGAAATGAGCAAAATGTTACTATAAAGATAGTCAGACTTAGAGAGTTTCAGATACAGTATAAAAGAAAGACTTTTTCTTCTGTAACAACTGTTTCTTTAAAAATGTTAAACTTTCTCATGAGTTAGAAATATACTAGCAAAACTATATTCTGCAACTCCAAATAGCCATCTATCTAGCCATCTAGAAATTTTTTTTCCTCTTTCATATTCATCTTATCAGAAATGAAACTCAGGGTCAAAGAGAATAAGTGGCTTATCTAAAGTTACCATTTTATATACATTATCTCATGCTCTCAACAACCCCATGCTATAAGTACTGTATTTATTACCTATTATCTCGATTTTATAGAAAGCGATATTGAGAATGAATGAAATTGAGCAACTGATCTGTCTTCAAGTGCAATGTTCTTTTCATCATACTTTCCTGGCTCTCGCATGGGAAATAACTAAGATTCTAACTGTTTCAACTCTAAACTTTTTGCTCTTTTAGCTAAATCACAGACGTCATAATATTTCAGATTTAAATGGGACCTTAGCAGCCATGTAGCCCAACACACACACACACACACACACACACACACACACACACACACTTTGACTTCTATTACAAGCTACCAAACAGTTTCAAATGAAGAGGTGAAATCCATTGCCTTCCAAGGAGGTCAAAGAACCAATTATATATATATACATATATATATATATATATATGTATATATATATATTAAATAAACTGCTTTCCATTTAATTCATGACTACATATTCATAAAATAAGGAATCTGTAGACTTCTTTCATGAGTATACTCTGAAGTCAGCTGGGATTCAAAGCCAAAAAATTCTCCTTTATATTTACTTTTAAGATAGTAAAGATATACATTGGGGTTCAGGGAGGAATAGCATATCTGGAGCAAAGGGCAGCTTTGGCATGCTCAGCAGCCAAATGCCAGTAAAACTGTCTTGGTAGAGGAACTAAACCAGGTTGAAGATAGCCAACAAATCTCAAACCACTTGGTGAGTTAGAAAATTACTAGCCCAAGCCTGTGAAGGCTTCCAAGAGGAGGATGGACATATGAGAACAATTTGTTGCAAGAGCCATGAAGGTGGCTGAAACAGGTCTTGTTGAGAGCATTTAGAGCCTGGTCAGACAAAGATGCCACTGCATTCTGGGCTATCATTAGTATCTTGACTTTTGTCTTATCACTGGACTTGGATGACTGGAAAAGAGAACAAGGCTGACAACTTTGTGCAATCTTGCTTCATTTAAATTAATTTTATGCACAAGGAAAAATATCATCAATGATGTCATTTGTCCTCTTCTAAAACAAAGGACGAATAACTGTAAGAAAAATAAAGACCATACTGACCTTATATAGCCTTATGAAATAAAATGCTAGTGACAATGCTGACAATATTTATGTATCAAACCCACTTCTTCTAATTCATAACTCCTTGAGTTTTCAAGCACCTTTTCTCAATCCCACTGGACTACAAGTCAGTGCCCTGATTTTGTGATATTTAAAAATGTTGTCTGAAGAAATCTTCAAAAGTTTGATTAGCTTTCCAAAGTGTATGACAGTGAAAATCCTGCTTAACTTAATGTTGTGGTGTCCTTGAAGTAATTCATGGGAGTCAGAGCTCTCCATGGATGGTTGATGATGATGATTGTTATATGATGAAGATAAAGTATAAGGATGATATTAGAAATTAAGTTTTGTTATATTAGTTTAGAGATAAGAAGTAGAGAAGCTGGCTTGAGAAGGAATTGGAGTTTAAAGCATATTTGAGACAGAATGTCAGTTTCAAATGTTGACAATTCAATGGTTTTTCTGTGTAGTTGGTCTCTGGCAATGTCAGACATTCTCTTGGAGTGGTGGGAGGAGGTGACATCTTCTTTTCTCTCTCTTCTTACTGTCTGAGATAGAAGGAAAGGAGGAAAAAAAAATGAAGGATCTAGGTGATTTTCCTTTTCCAACTTGGAAAACACTAGTGACTGTCTATTGCTGTTTTATGAATTGTTTTTATATCTAAGAAGACCAAAGAAAAACCTGTTCTTTGGTTAGGACTCTGAGTCTGTTAAGGCTCAGAGTTCTAACTTGGTTCTTGCTGAGGCTTAGCCAGCTAGCCTTTGTTATTTTTATATTTTGGAGACAAAGTTAAGAATTATATACTTCGTATGAGGATAATATTATTTAGTTTATTGTACAATGGTGAAAATTTGGGTTAGTCAGATCAGGAAGGATCAGTGCAGCCTGAAGAAACAGGAGAAGTGGTTCTTTGCAGAAACAGGGAGTTTTATTTGGGTGGAGTTAGAATCCCTTAGAGTTAGAAATAGTTTTTTTATCCTTATATTCTCAATAAATAGTTTATTTTTATATAACAATAGTCTCCTTAGCATTCTTGCACCTGGTACTGAAGAGAAGTTCACTTTTGAGCTTCGCTTCAATCGTATAAACTGAAGATACTTTGTAATTACAGCAAACAGAGTATCAAATCAGTTTTTAAATCCATAATCAATTCATAATCAATTCAGAGTTCATGATGATCATGATTGTGATACGATGGTGATGATAAAGATAATGATTAATTGTTGCTGGCATTCTTACACTTGTATAAGCCTTTTAAAAAAAATTCAAAACACTGCACACACACACACACACACACACACACACACACATATATATATGATATAGCTTAACTCCCATATCAATTCTGTGAAAAATATTGGCTAACTATTTTCTTTCATTGATAGATGTAGTTAAATGATTTCTGAAAGGTTCTTCAGGAAAATAACCCAATAGAGTCAAATCATCACACTGGGGTCAAATCTGACCTTGGTATTACCTGCATTACTTTAGGGAAGTAATTAAACATCTGCCTGTCGGTTACCTCAACTGTAAAATGAGAATAATAGCAGTGCCTATTTTGCAGGGTTGTTGTGAGGATCAAATGACATAATATTTGTAAAGTGCATTATCTGGTACATTGTAGGTGCTTAACAAATATATCTCATTCTTTCCTTCCTTTCCTCTATTGCTTTCTTCTTTCTTTCCTTTTCTTCCTCCTTCTTTCCCTTCTTTTTCTCCTCTCCTTTCTTTCTTCCTATTTTTCTTTCTTTTCTTCCATTCTTCCTTCATTCCTTTCCAGTTCATAGTTCTTTCATTGTATAATGTTGCCTCAATGACATGTTTTCAAAACTCATGTCACCACATATCAATAAATTGATCAATAAACAATTTAATTAATAATTACTCTATGCAGTTCACTGTTTTAACTAGTAGGCAAGAAAAGACAAAAATGAAATAGTTCCCATCTTCTATAAACTCATACTTTGAGCAGGCATTTTGTACATAACTAAGTATTTACAAAATGAATTAAGGTAATTTAGAGAGAGATGGCTCTAGCAGCCAAGGTAATCAGGAAGGATTCATATGTCTCTTGGGATGAGTCTTGAAAGAAATCAAAGATCCCAAGAGTTAGAGATGAGGAAGGAGTGTATTCCACACATGGAAGACCATGAGAGATGAGACTGATTAGGGATACAGGGACAGTATTAATGAAGGCAATCTATTGATAATATTATTTTTAAAAGTGAGATAAAATAGGAAACATTGATAGAAAACAGTACAAAAAGATTGAGAAGAGACAGTATAAGAATTCTTGGACTACCTGAAATTTATGATAAAAGATTTATCCGTCTACAAATTATTAAAGAACATTGCCCTGAAGTTTTGGCACCAGAAGATCTATATCTAGAAGTTGAAAGAAAGAGATCCCAAAAGGAAAACTCACAAGAATCTCATAGCGAAATTTTGGAACTCCCAGGTTAAGGGGAAATAATACAAGCAACTAGAAAGACAGTTTAAATACTGTGGAGGTACTATAAAGATACAAGATTTATCAGCTTCTACCTTAAAACAACAAAGGGCATGAAATACAACATTTCACAGAGCAAAGGAGATAGGTTTCCAACAAAGAATAACCCACACGGCAAAAATGAGTATCATCATACAAGAAAGGAAATGTTTTGTTAAAAAAAAATAAAACACTCAAATATTCTTGGAAAAAAAGACCAGAAGTGAATGGAAAAAATTGAAAATAAGGAGATAACATGAAAGACTGAGTAAATGGGAAAATTGTATATTTAAACATTAAGAAATGCATCGTCAATTGGGTTGCTTGATGGAGGATTTATAGATAGAAATTTCAAAGATCTAATTGAACATAATAGAATGAGGTGAAAATAAAATAAAATTGAATGGTGAGGGATGAATTAGAATAATCATATTCTATAAAAGAGGCATGAATGAAAGATGTTACAATGAAGGTAAGGAGAGGGTAGAGAAGTGGTAGTGCTAGTACCTTATTCTCATTGTATCTAGGTAAAAGAGAGAATAATACATACATATGGAAAGGCAATTTTTTCTTAACTAATTAGAAGATGAGAGTGAGGGGGGAAAATTAAAAGATAGAACTTTTAAAGAGCAGAGAGATTAAGAGAAAATAGAGGGCAAAGGGAGAATACAAGAGAGGGAAGTATAGAAGTAATTTATATTAATAAATAAGAGAGTAAGAAAGGAATAAGGAAGGAGTCCTTACAAGGGTAAATAGATTAAAGACCTGGAGGGTAAAAAGAAGGAGAACAGACCAAGAAATATAGAAGGGAGAAAAGGAAAATAAAGATGAAACTGAAAAGGGGTGAAGATTAAGATGGGAGTGGTTAGAGGAAAATTAGACTTTTGAGGAGGAATAAAATAATGAGAGATGGGGGTAGCTGAATAGCTCAGTGCATTGATGGGAGGTCCTAAATTCAAATCTGGTCTCTGACACTTCCTAGCTAGGTGCCCTCTGGGCAAGTCACTTAATCCCAATTGCCTAGCCCTTAACACTCTTCTGCCTTGGAGGTGATATTGATTCTAAGAGAGAAGGTAAGGATTAAAAAAAAAAAAGATAGAGACCAAGGAAGAAAAACATTAAAGAAAAATAGAATGGAGGAAAATATAAAACCAATATTTATAACTGCTTAGGTGAATGGAATGTATTAACCTATAAAAAAGAAGTGGATAGCAGAATGGATTACAAAACCAAACCAAACAATATGTGCTTTACAAGAAACACATTTAAAAATAAGAGACACAAAATCAAGCAGTAAAAGTAGAGAAATTACGTAGAATATATTATGCCTCAGCTAACAACAACAAAAAGAAGAGATAGCAATAATGATCTCAGACAAGATTAAAGCTGAAATAGATCTAATTAAAAGTGATAAATAGAAATGCTACATTATGTTACAAGATAACAGATCTTGAGGCATTATCAATACTAAACCTATCTGTACCAAAAATTATAACATTAAAAATTTAAAAAGAAAAGCTAAAGGAGTTATAAGGGTAAATAGATAACAAAACTATAATAATGTATGGTTTAAAACTTCCCTTCTCAAAATTGGAAAAAATCTAAATTAAAAAAATGAGAAAAAGGAAAAGTAAATAAATAAAATTTCAGATTAGCTTGATGTGATAGATATCTGTAGAGAATCATGCTGAGATAGAATTAATTAATAAAACTAATAGTTGTTTTTTTGTGAAGAAAACATAAATAAATCATTGGTTAATATGATTTTAAAAGAAAATAAAACTGAATTACTAGGATCAAAAATGAAAAAAAGTGAATTTACCTGTTAATGAAGTTGAAATGAAATTAATTTTAGGAGTTATTTCATTCAATAATATGCCAACAATTTTATAATTTAAATGAATGACTGACTACATACAAAAACTAAATATTCCCTAGAATGAGAGAAGATGAAAAAGAATATAAACTTATTTTGAAAAAAAAAGAAACTGAATGAACTATTAAAGAAAAAATAATCATATGGGTTTACAAGTGAATTAATTCTCATTTTAAAAAATCATTCAGAATAACCAGCAAAGAAGTAGTCCTACCAAACTCCTTTTATAAAACAAATATAGTGCTGATACCTAATTAAGAAATTTAAAAAAAACAAAGAAAATTATAGGCCATATTTAATTAATGGATATAAATGCAAAAATTCTAAATAAACATTACCCAGGAAACTACAATAATATATCTCAAAGATCACATATTGTACTAAAACTGGATCAGTACCAAGCATGCAGGGATGCTTTAATGCGATGAAAACTATTAACAGATTTGGTTACATAAACAAAAAATGAATAAAAATCATAGAATTATATCAATATATAAAGAAAAACCTTTTTAGAAAATACAACATTCATTCCTCTTAAAAACATTCAAAAGCCCAAGTATGAATAGATTTTTCCTTAGATTAATAAAACCACCAGCATATATTTTCTCCAATGGGAATAAGTTAGAAGCATTCTGTATAAGGATCAGGAATAAAACAAGGATGCCCATTATCACCAATATTAAGTAATACTGTACTAGAAATGCTAGCAATGGCAACAAAAGAAGAAAATTAAATGAAAGTATCTTAAATGGCAAAGAAGTAACAAAACTCTTTTCACAGATGATACTATGATACATGTATTTATATGTATATACAAAATCCTAGAGATTCAACTAAAATTAATTTTTAACTATCAAAAATCTTAGAAAAGTAGCAGGATATAAAATAAGCCTACATAAATCATTAGTACTTCTATTTATCACTAACAATAGTAGAGATAGTAAGTGATAACCCATTTAAATTAGCCATAGATAGAATAAAATACCTAGGAATAGATCTTCCAAAACAAATACAGAAACCACAGGAACATAATTATAAAAAATTGTCATACAAATAAAGTCAGATTTAAATAATAAAAAATACTAATTGTTCACGGGTGGTTTGGAAGACTATAATTAAAATTATAATTTTACTTCGATTAATCTATTAATATAATGCCATCCCAATTAGATTACAAACTAATCATTTTATTGAACTAGAAAAAAATAACAAAATTTATTTTGGAGAAAAATTGATTCACAATATGAAAGGAAATAATGAAAAAATGTTAAGGAAGGAGGTCTAGCAGTACCAGATTTCAAATTATATCATAAAGTAGTAATTATCAAACCTTTCTGGTACTGGCTAAAAAAATAAAAAAGCAGATTAGTGGAACAGCATAGACATGTAACAAACAGGCATAAAAAATATTATAATAACTGTGGTAGAGACATGAAGAGAGAGAGGTTTTGCAGGACAAGCCAAGATGCAAGAGCGAAGGCCGGGGACCTGTCTGCAAAATCAAAGAGAAGATTCTAAATGGAATGTTCCCAGGAGGAGAGGCAGTTGAAGCTGGCTGAAGGACCCTTGAGGGGGGCATCTGAAATTAGACTGAGACCTTGGTGGCTTTGTGAAGAAGAAAGAAGATTTTAAACAGTTGTCCTCCATCTCTCTAACTGTCCCTCTATTACAGTTGTTACTGGACTGATTTCCCAAACCCTCAAATTCTTATTATAGATTAGGGAAACCCGTGTCCCTCTTTCCTCAGTTTCCCATCCTATTGTTTCCAAATAAACCCCTTACCTGAGAAAGAATACAAGAGTATCTTCATAGCTCACTCAGGGGGGAGGGAGAAAGCCAAAGGTTTCAAGAAGTGGGTGGTTAAGGGAGGGAGTGAGGGAGGAAGATGGTAGGAGGAGGTTAGGAAAAGTATTGATCCATTAGTCATCAGTAGAGATCAGTAGGCAAACCCCAGTGCATTCCCCTGTGGCAGCATCCCTCAATCTGTAGCAGCATCTCTCTCTAGCATCTATCTCACAGTATTTCTCAAAGTACACCTATCCCCATTGTAACTAGGAAGCCATTAGGGGTGTCCTCATACTAGTTCTCTCTAGTAAGCCAGAGTACATTCCAGTTGGCAACAACAAGAAATAGTGTCACACAGATCATCTATTTCGATTACATAACCTTGTATTTGACAAAGGTAAATTTCCAAGTTTTTAGAATTAGATTCACTATGTTTTAAAAAAAGATTGGAAAAGTTGAAAGCAGTTTGTTAGAACCTATATATAGACCAATATCTTTCACCATTTACCAAATTAAGCAGGATAATTAATACATATAAAGGGAGATATTATAAAGAAATGAGTAGAAAGAACATATTAGTTATCAGATTTATGGATAAGAGAAGAATTGCTGAACAAATAAGAGATATAAAATATTGCGAAATATAAAATTAAAAATCTAAATTCATTAAATTCAAAAACTTTTTACAAACAAAATTAATATAGTCAAGATTACAAGGAAACCAATAAGTAGAAAAACAAATTTTTAAATAGTTATTCAGATAGAGAATTCATACCTAAAGTATATGTAGATCTTTCTCAAATATATAATAAAAGGGCCATTCCTCAATTGATAAATTGTCAAAAGACATCAATGGACAGTTTTTGAATGAAGAAATTTAAGCCATATATAGCTGTATAGAAAAATTCTAAATAATTATTGATTAGAGAAATGTCAATTGAAACAACTCTGAGATATCATCTCAAACTTATCAGACTGGCTAAAATGGTGTAAAGGCAAACTGACAGATTTTGGAGAGGATGTGGAAAAAGAAAGTCATTAATAGTATTTTGGAAAGCAATCTGGAATGATACTCAAAGAGTTACAAAAATGTGAATATATTTTTACCCAATAATACTACTCAAGTTTATTTCCTTATTGATCGAGGAAATAGGAAAAGAAACTATATGTTCTAAAATATTTATTAGCAACTCAATTTGTGGTGACAAAGAATTGAAAACTAAAGGGATGTCCATTAATTAGGGAATAGCTGGACAAATTGTATCATGATTTTAATGGAATAATATTATGACATAAGCAGTGATAAACAAGAGAATCAAAAAACCTGGAAAGACACATCAAGTGATACAATGTGAAGTGAGCAGAACCAGTATAACATTGTACACAGTAACAACAATAATGTACAATGATCAACTGTGAATGACTTAATTATTATCAACAAGGCAAGAATCTAGGAAACTCCAAGTGACTCAATGAAAAAGGGTATCCTCCCCCAAAAAAAGGAACAGTCAAAATGCAGATTAAAACATACAATCCTTTATTTTTTTTCTCCATGATTTTTCTTTAGTATAAGGAATATGTCTAGTTTCATAACATGATGAACATGGAAATTTGTATTGTCTATGTGCCACTTATATCTTATTATCTGCCTTCTTGTAGAAGGGTGAAGGGAATAAAGGATGGGGAAAAAGAATGAGACATTTTTAACATAACTAATGTCAAGATCTGTTTCTCCTAGGCATGAATATTTATTATAATTGATTACATATTAAAACATAATATATCTGTTTTTGTTCTATTATATATTGTTGTATATAAAAATAAGTATGTAGAATTAAAAATAAAACTCAAACAAAAAAGAGAAGGATTCTATCTACATACATGTGATCTGAGAGTGGTGAGAGTGGAAGAATTGTCCCACAGCTTGCAAGTAGAGTGAAGTAGACCACAGTGGCCCTTCCAAGTAACAGAAGGAAATCTGCTTATACTTCCTTTAGGAAGGAGCCCGTTTTATGTTTTAAGCAATAATCCTTACATATCAGGCACTGAATTAAGCATCTTATTTTTCATACTCACATGTCAATGTTTGAAGTTTTATTTTTCTGCTAAAAGAAGAATAGGGTGGGGAATACTTTGCAAAAAATTTACAATTATTTTCCCTTTGAGAAGAAACTTTGATGTGTATTTGTTCCTTTAAGTAGGAACTCCAAGTAGAAATCTTTCCCAGATGACCATGTGTAAATAATTATAATCTCTTTTATTTGGCATAAGCCTGTCATCAGAAGCACTAATACTGGACTCTGGAAATATCCTAAAAAACATCTGAGCTCAGGAATACTTGAACCATTTCTGTCAGAAATTTACCCTAATGTGGTTTTTGTTCTTTTAAGATGGAAACACTTTTTCAAAAATGGCCTAGAAATAAAATACTTACTGATATAGAGTTATTCTATCAGCTTGACTACCCACATGAGTAATTATAGTGTCATTAATGCTAATGGGAATTGTTCAAAAATCAAAGAAATATTTTAATTTTCCAGATATTGTTTGGGAAAAGGAAGAGGTGGAGACAATTCGTTCAACAGGGATGCAATTCTTTCTCTCTAAAATTTGCCTTTGCCTTTCAAAATGGTTCTCTTAATGTCAAATTGAAGTTAGAAATATTTTAGCAACATATTTAGACATATATGAGACACAGTTTAGTGTGGTGGAGAGGCAAGATTCCTTTCACTCATACTCTAGTCCCAACAATCTCTTTTGTTATAAAACCCTACATTCATATGGGCTGTGTGACCCTTGGACAGTCATTTAATATCTCAGTGTCCTATGAAACTCTCCAAGACTATAAATTGCTGAGCAGTGTTAGTTTGCATTGGTAGAATTTTTTCAATAAAAGTAGAAATTACAGATCTGGGACATGTAAACCTCAAAATTCCTTAGACTTATAATTGTTGAAAATTTCACCATTGGGATATTTCATACTTGGAAAATTTCTTACTGATAGTCTATTGGAATGGGAACTCCATTGGCATGGGAGGTTCTTTCTCTTCCCTTCTTAAGATTACTTTAGGACAGAAACCCTTTGCTGAACAATGGAAAGGACTTTGACCTATGCTTAAGCATAGAACAGGAATTTCTTTGAGTCTTGATTGATTTTAGAATTGATACAATGGAGATACTCCACCCTATTCAGTCCTAATAGGATTGAGTAAGGGCTGCAGCCTAGATCAAAATTTAATTATTCCAATCTCTACCATACTCAAGTTAACAGGATTTAGAAAGGGCTGTAGCAAAGGAGTAAAGATTTAATCATTTGAAAATATGACCTTCAACAGACATGTGCAAAAGCCAGAAACCTCTGGGCGGTCCTGGGTTAAGTGAGAGCCTCCATTGACAGGGAAATTGATGAAGAGTGATTGGTAGATGTGAGGACTGAGGGGAGGCAACTTGGATGGTGTCCTTAAAGATAGGAGGGTCTGGAGACGGGAGGTGGTTGAGTTTTTGGTCGGTGTGGTTCCTGGGCTCTGAGGAAGCTTGCTCTGAAGGAAGCTGAAGGTGGGGGCCTCTGAGACTGTTTCTCCATTTTGGACACATGAGTAATAGGGACTGATCTCTTTTCTTTGCCCCAGCTATCTAAGGGCTTGGGCCTTTTGGCCCAGCCTAAACAGAAGGGGTATTTAAGCCCTATTCCCTTCTCTCCCCTTTCTCTCTCTATATATATATCTAATTCCTTTCTTGCTCCTATTGTAATTAAACTCCAAAAAAGGCTGACGGCTGACTTGAGTTTTTCATTTAGGAATTACATAGCTGATTCCTTGGCGACCTTAAATTAATATATATCAGTCTTTTAAAGTGATTCCCTTGTAACAGACAAAATAAATAAGATTAAATCCATGCATCTTTATTAGAAGTATCAAAGTAATTTTACTTTTTTTTATTGATTTCATGAAATATAAAATTAAATTAAAACCAAACAGAATAAACATCAAAAGTCTGTTACATAAAATCTCTCTCACTCAATATCCCTATATATCTATATAGAACAATAAAAATAAAAATATTTTTTTTTTTAAAAAGAGATTCATTTATAGTACCCGGCCCATTATTCCCTGAGCCAGTTAGGTGGAATCAACTTAATTGTAGCTACATGTTTGTCATTCAGTTTTCAGTTATGTCCGACTCTTTGTGACACCATTTGTGTTTCATTGGCAAAAATACTGGAATGGTTTGCCACTTACTTCTTCAGCTCATTTTATAAATAAGGAAATGGAAGTAAATGTGTATGAGGTTGAATTTGAACTCAGATCTTCCTGACTCCAGGTCTGGTACTTTATCCACTGCACCATGTAGCTTCCCTATAGTTGCATAAATTATATAATTCAATATGGCTAATTAACATCTCTTCAGCTAAAGGAAATTCAAGTGAGATTGGAAGGCATGTTCTGATTATATAAGACAGGGCTTAGAACTTGTATCATCCCATGACCCATGAGACAACTTGAGATTGCTTTGGTATGGACTTCATCTCTGCTTTTTTGCCCTTCCTTGAGCATTGGAAATTTGAACATTCACTCTCACCTAACAAGTTCCTTGTTGGATCTTCTTGTGATTCCTGATTTTTAACCTTGTTTCCACTACAGAAATTACTTCCCACATTAAATGCCACTACCTCTGCTTGTCTGACTAATTCTTGAGCCTGCTTCATTGATGTGATGTTCCTGACCTTTAGTTAAACAGCAGCTTGATTCAGTTTTCCTTTCCACACTCTTAGCTGCCCCTGTTCATCAGAATGAGGAGGATTGAGTCATCATGAATTCCACTCAATATCAGCCCTTACTGGGGAACAAAGGGATTCTTATTAAATGGTACAATTTTAGAGGTGAAAGCAATATTGGAGATCATTGCGTCCAACCACCTCACAAGGAAACTAAAGCAGGGAGCAGTTAAATGGCCTCCACAAAAACACACAGTTAGTATTTGAGGTAAGACTTGAACCAAAATTTTTGTCCTCTACCTTGAACATGTCAAATATAGTTGTAATGTAGCCCAAAGCACTCTTGAATGCAATCAAAGCAAATAAAAATTTAACTCAAAAATAGGTTTAAAATAAATAGAATTACACAAAATATAAGTAGTATTAATATATGATTTCCTAAGCTCACAGAAATCTTTATGTCTGGGTTAGTGGCTTCCATTTCTACTAGGGTTTGACACTGCAACCCTACACTATGCTTCATAGTAAAGGAAGAAAATACATCTTAGAAAAAAATCTTAGATATCTTTCCAGTAAAAACAGATATACTCTTTAAGAGGAGTCTATTAAGTTTTGCCAAATGTGTTACTAGTTTGAAAATTAAATTTAACTCTCCTCTGAGTATGACAACGAAATTAATTCACTCTCCCCTGATTGTGAAGATTAAATTGTAACCCCTGCCTATTTTTAGCTTTTAATCACCAAAAGTATAAATGCCCTACTTAAAAGTTGAGTAGGAGATCTGCTCATCTTTTAGATTTAATCACTAAAGGTTGTAATAGATGACAATATTCAGAGATTTACGGTAAAAGGATAGGGACACCAGGAAGCCAACTAGAGGAAAGGCTGGATCTTACACCCCTCCCCCCACACCACTTTCTGTCCCTTTCTCAACTGATCTAAAGGTTCTTCTCAGGAATGGTAAGCTTAAAGGATTTTCCCAATAACTAATCCCACAATTTAGATCTTTTAACTAAAAGGGTTTTATTCTTTAAGGTAGAGGAAGTAGGGAGATGGGAGGAGGTAAGAGGAAAATAGGTTTCCCTAATCTTATAAATTATCCCTGTTGATTAGACGATTCAGATAGAAATTTGAATTTAAGAAACTCAGTTTTCCTAAAGAGAAATGTTGATTGCAAGAGGCTGACAAGATTTCTCCGGAATTGAAACCAAGGTCTTCACAGCAGCACTGTCTCCTGTATAGGCAATGCCCAAAGAGAGTTTGTTTTTCCAACCCTCCTTTCCCCAGTCAGAAAAGGAAGTGAGTTCAAGCTGCTGGGCTTCCCAACTGCCCTCTTCAAAATCCCAATGGAACCTTGTCTCCATCTGGTTGATTGATGATTCACCAAACTTCCAACTCCCTTGCTTTTTCTTACAAATCTCTTTTGTGTTGCAATCTCATCTTTACAAATCCCCACTTTCTTCTTTAGCAGAATTTGTACCCAGTAATTCCGCATCAGTCATTTCATACTTACTTTTCCTATTATTAATAATACTTAACTATATAAACTATGGTACTCTACTATTTTAAAATATTCCAACACCACCCACAAATAAAAATCCTAGTATGTCTTCACATTCTAAACTATCTAACCCTATTCTAAGGTTTGGGATCAAGGAAAGTGTGTAAGTCACAGAAATGCAATACAGAAATATGGTTTCAAAAACAATTATAACCAATACAAAAAAAATTAAACAATATTGTTAACAACAATGCAACTTCTTATTTCCTAATGACTATAGCCTGTTCTAAGAAAAAGGTTTTTATAAACAATAACCATTCCTAACATTATCAAATATCTTAACTTTTCTTATGTTCTTGTTGGTATAGATAGAATTGTACCTAATATAATGTGTTTTGCAGAGATGTATTTTCTTAGTTAAGCAACTTTGTTTCATTCTCGTCGTCGTCGTTGTTGTTGTTGTTAACAGAGATCATTTCTTATTGGAGATATAACCTTCATATGTGGGGCTATTTCATCATTGCTTTTGCAGTGCTTATTTCTATTATAACTTGTACTCTCATGTCTTTCATTTATGTTATTATTGTTTTTGTGTTGTAATGTGCAGTGCTTTCAATTTTATTCTTCTTCTACTCTCTTGTATAGCTTTCCATTTATAGGTACAATTGTTAAGATATTGCTAGGGCTCTTGACAATACTTCAGATATTTTCTTATGCATTTTCTTTAAGTTATTATTTCTTGTTCTTCTATATCGCTGTTAATATTATGTGCATAATGTAGATTTACATGTGAAGCATGATACCATGGATCTCTCCCAGATACTTTTACTGGTGTGGGCGTAACCATAATCATATCTAGAGGACCTATACATCTTGGTTCTGAAGATTTTTCTCTGTTAAAATTGTGCCTTAGTTCTTCCAGCCTGTTTTGTATTTCAACTAGGTATTCATGAAGTAAAGATTCATCTTTTAGTATAGATAAATATGGAGGTTTTGCAGTTAAGGAAGCTAGGATTGTTAGTACAGAGGGTACCAATAGATTTCTCTTTGCACAAAATAAAACAGGGAGATAAAGTATACATGAACAATTTTAACAGAGAAACATCTTCAGAACCAAAATGGATAGGTCCTCTAGATGTGATTATGGTTACTCCCACACCAGTAAAAGTATCTGGGAAAGATCCATGGTATCATGCTTCACATGTAAAACTACATTATGCACATAATATTAACAGCAATGGGGATACATGCAAGTCTTGTTCTTAGTTGAAACAATGCTAGTGGACTAACATGTGTCCATTTCAAGCGTGTTTCTGAACAGAGTTTTCCTATTAATGTTTTTAATTCTTTATTTATTCTTTCAACTTGTTCTGAACTCTGTGGCCTATACACATCATGGAAACTGCTTTTAATAGCCAGGTTCTTATATATTTCTTGCAGAATTTGAGAAATGAAATGAGATGCCCTATCTGAGGCTATGGTATCAGGAATGCCATACCTAGGAATTATGTCTTTCAGTAAAAATCTCACTACTGTGGCTGTGTCATTTTTCTTACCTGGATATGCTTCAACCCATCTTGTCAGTCTATCCACAATAACCAATGCATATTTAAATCCTTTGTCTTTAGGCATGCTTATGTAGTTTATTTGTAGACATTGGAAAGGCATATAACTTAGAGGTCTGCCTCCCAATGCTATGTTCTTGAAATGTCCTTGATTGAATTTCCTACATGTATCACATGCCTGACAAATTCTAATGGCATTTGTTGTAATCCCTGGGGTTGTCCCAAATTGTTGTACCACATCTAGAATAGCTTGCAATCCATAATGACCTTTGGAATGAATCACATTGCATAGATGTTGGTATAATTTTGTGGAGAGAATTGGTTTTCCACCACGAGAGCTACCCAAACACCTTTAATTATCTTAGACCCAAGTTGTTCTTTCCATGACTGAATCTCATCTTTATGGTAAGATTTGGTAAGATCATGCTTTTCCACTAGAGAAAGACTCAGTACATGTTAGGGACCAAATCTCACTGCATATTTCACTGTTATATCTGCTCTTTTGTTCCCAAGGGATATCCTGTCTTTTCCATGAGTATGTGCCTTGCAATGGGTCATGGCCAACTCTTTTGGAAATTTTATAAGACTGTCAATAAGTTTGCCATATATTCTTTCAAATAAAACTGGTGGCATGTATGACAGAGAAAAGATAAGAGGAATCAGTGTATATATTCACTCTTTTACCTTTTGCCATTAACTTTTTAACTTGGAACCCTGGGCACTAATATGACTTGGTAATGATGCATACCAAAGCGTTTTGTCATTATTTACTACAGCTGCCCCTGTGACTCTGTGTCCTCTGGAGATGGATGAGGAACCATCAGTGAATAACTCCATATCAGGATCACTAAGAGGTGTGTCTTTAAGATCTTCTCTAGGCTTATACATCATTTCCACCATTTGGTTACAGTCATGCAATGGTCCTCCAACTAATGACAAATCTGGAATCAGAGTCTCTGGATTTAATGGTGCACACTTTTGAATGGTTATGTTGTCATTTCCCAGCAAAATTATTTCATACTGAGATATTCTTGCAATTGTGAAAGCATGCATATTCTGTTATCGTAATAGTTTTTCAATTTGATGTGCAAAATACACATGTAAGTTGCATCCCAGTACAATATCATATGTTTTCTTCACCATGAGAGCAGTTGCAACAATGCTTTTCAGGCAGGGTACCATTCCTTGTGCATCTGGGTCTAGGATAGAATTGTAAAATGAAACAGGTTTTAAATTCAACCCAAAATATTGTGCCAACATCCCTGCAGCAATGCCTTTAGCTTCATGTACATATAAGTGAAATTTTGTGGTATCCCTAAAGCTGGAGCTGTTAAAATGGCTTTTTTCAACTTTGACAAAGCATGTAGATGTTCCTTTGTTAGTTGCAAGAGTTCTTTAACCTCATTCTTAGTCAAGTCAGTCAAACACTTTGAAAAATGGGAATATCCTACGATATACTGTCTTGAGAAACCAGCAACCCTTAGAAATGCCCTAAGTTGTTTCTTGGTACTAGGGATGCCTAGCTTCTGTATATCTGCTATCCTTTTACTTGAAATTTTCCTGGTGTCATCTTCCAGGATAAATCCAAGATATTCGACTTTTGGAATATCCACTGAATCTTCTTCTTAGAGACCTTATGTTCTCTCTTATAAAGCTCTATCTGTAGATTTTTTGAATCTTCCAAGCACATTTTTGCATTGGGTGATGGTAACAGTAAATCATTCAAACATAGTGCACCAACTTGCTGTGCTTGAAACTGATATTAGCTAGATTTCTTTGAAGTAGTTGACAGAATATAGAGGCTGACACAACATCCTTGGACTAGCCTCATGTAACATAAGTGATTTTGTCCCCATTGGAAAGCAAAAATGTTTTGAGTGCAATGGTATGGTGAAATATGCATTGCTCAGATCTATCACTGTGTACCACTGGGCATCTGGTGGTATCTGTGTGATAATATCATTTGGAGAAGGTATCACAGTGTATGTCTTTTTCATAAAGTTGTTCATTACCCTAAGATCCTGTATCTTCAGCATTGTATCTCATCTGCATTCAATTTGTTTTTCTTAATAGCCAAAATTGGACTATTAAATTCAGACCCTGTAGGTCTTAAAATGCCTTGTTCTAGTAAGCTGTTGATAATTGGTGTTATGCCTTCTAAAGCTTCTTTGCTCAATTTGTATTGAGGTATCTTAGGAGGTACATCATCCCTGACTTCTATCTTTACTGGTGCAACTGCTTTTATTCTACCCACATCATTCTGATGTTTAGCAAAAATCCTTTTTGAACGGTGTCTGGTATTTCATACAACAACATTACGTTTGAATTTCTTCAGGCTTTTCTTCCAAATGCTACCAATATAGCAATGGGCAATGTTTTAAAGAATGCTTGGGTAAATGCAGGTATATATTCCCCGAATGTTCACATTGTAGGGTTACCCCGATCTTACATAAAAAATCATGTCCTAAAAGGTTATCTGGACATCCAGGAATTAATAGGAATGTATGATCAATGGTAAGAAGACGTAGCTTAACCATTGCACTTTTGAGCTCTGGGACTTGTTGTATTTCTCCTGTAGCTCCAGCCACTGAAACTACAGCCCCTATGTTGGTATCTCCTAGAAATGTCTTTAGGACGGATTTTGAAGTATTCATGAGAGCTTTGTATTGTTTCTTCCCCACCTTAATCCATACATACGTTTCTGGTTTTTGTGTGGATATTGAATTAATTTTCAATTTGTTTCTTTGCACTGCATTTTCATTCTCTGCCATTTGTATGGTTTGACCATTTAAATCTTCTTGGTTTACTCCATTTCCTGACTGACCTTCATTTATATTTGAGTGTATATTGTTTTCTCCTTCAGTGGAATAAGAATTTAAACCATAGCTATTTGTAACTTCATATAGGTTGACTTGGTCAGACCTCAACCTCCATTTAGAATGTTGGCTTCACGGGAGTTTCTTGAACCCTTTGCCATCATAGCAATTGTTGTGCCCTGCATTCTATCTGTATTTTCAAATCTAATTGCAGATACATTTCCAATACTTTGAATATCATTATCGCTATCAACTATATTTTTAGCTCCATTTCCCTTTAAATTTGAATTTTCCAAGTTATTTTGCATAGGGTAAAAAATTTCAGCTTCTGGTTTCAAGTTCGATATTTTCTTTAAGGAAGGATGTACCAAATAGCTCTCTGAAGTTTTAATAGGTCCAAGTGGGGTTTTATTTGTGTCTGAGATTATGTACATTGTTTATAGTTCCTGTAAATGTACCTGCTATAGTAACCTTAGTCCATGCATTTCTTTGGTTATTATGTTGCAGGGAATTTAAATTTTGTATTTCTTTTTCTTCCAATAGTTTATGATTATGTTTATGTAAGTTTTCATGAATTCTCTTACTCTTCATTTCAATCCCTGAACCTCATCTGCAGTCAAAGAAGTTTTCTAGGTAAATTTTTATCTGTTCTTTGCTTTTCTCTTGACTGGTTACTATGCCCCTTCTGTATGAATCTCCAATATCAGCTTGTATCTGTGCTACCATGTTTTTAATCTCTTGGTCTAACTCCTGTACTTGTCTCTGCTTTTCACTCAAGATTTGATTTGGTTTGTCATTATAACTTCTCACAGACCAAATAAATACACTTTTAGGTACCACCCATGTATTTTCTTTTCTCTTTATATTTTTTATATTTCACTCCTACAAATCCCTCATTATTCATCACATCCTGTCATTCCTTTCTGCCATCTCCTTGTTTATTTCCAAGTATCTTAAATTCCTGGCTTCATAAGGTGTTATAATATCCAAGTATTTTGGTTTTCTTGCAAATCTCTTTTGTGTTGCAATCTCATATTTACAAGGTATAAACACCCCATTTCACACATTAAGTGGGAGGTCTGTGACTTACATGTGAAATAGTGGGTGATGAATCAAATTCAACTGACTGCCCCTGGGCAGTCCTAAAAGCAAAAATATTAACTGTGATTGGTAGATGTAAAAATTAGGGGACGTGACACAAAAGAAAGTGCCTTTAAAAAGGAGGGACAACTCCCTGAGGGCAGTTAGACTTGGAAGTCTCACTTGGAGTGGAACCTCATGAGAGAGAGAATTCTATTGGGAAATCTACTTGGAGTTTGAACTGGAGTGGAGGATGATAAAGAATCTGCTGACTGGACTGACACGTGGTGAGTGAAAAGCTGACTCAACTCCTGTTTTTTTTTTTTCTGAAGAGATTGGCCTCAGGAAAGACCAATCCTCTTGAGAGACTTGCCCGGGTCCTTGGTCAACAGAAACTAACTCTCCCTGCTAGGGGTGGAGGGGGGAGGGCAAGAATAAATTACTTAGTGCTTAGGCTTGATATCTTACCCTAACCTCTCTCTGATTTCCTTCTTCTTTCCTCTCTATATTTTGTAAATAAATTATAAAATAAATCTCTGGAATTAATTAAATTCCTGGTGACTACTCTTAAATAAACAACTCCAACCCTTTGAAAAATAACCCCCTTCCTGAGAAAAGTAGTTTGCCAAAAGTCAGACAGATAAATTCAGTTGGCAATGTTTCTGTAGCTAAACCTTCTATTTTTAGAAATAATCTCCACCAAACCATTAGCTCCCTTTGTTCACTTTAAAGCACTTAAGACTGCTGTATAAGGCAACAGCATAAATAAAATGTGTAGCATAACACTTGCCATAACATCTGATGATAGTCTTCTTTTTGGTGAATAAATGAAGATTACATGTAGAACTACTTTTTAGTAAAAAGTAAAATAGGAAGACAATCTTCAATAGGGGAAAGAGGAATTTATTTAAAAGGGCAGGATACCAATCATAAGCATTGTCATATGAAATAATGGAGTTCCATTCTGAGAATGAATAATCACACCCTTGAATCTGGAATTGGCAATCTGTATCTATGAACACTACTACAAATGGAAAGATGTGGGAGCATTAAATTAAAGAGACCATGAAATCCTATCAAAATGATTATTATTTCCTATAACTTCCTGATAGAAAGTTAAGGAAGTATGAAGACTCTAATTAGAAAAATCTACATTTTTTTTCTTTGAGAAAAGAAACATTCTTTATTCACAGACTCTATATAAAAAAATCCATGTCTGTCATTGCCTTAAATCCCTAAAAATTCTCCACAAAGGCAAGACAGGTATAGAATTGTATCACAAAATAAAAACCAGTTTCTGAGACACCCTTCTAAATTTACTGCACATATTAAATAAACATATTTTTCATATTGCCCCTCAAATTGTTTCCTAAATTTTTTACTTTTTTTCACTTAGAAGTGATGAATCAATACTGACATTTTTCTTAATGATTCTCACATCATACCTGGCACAGTGGTACTGAAGCAAGGAAAAATCAAGGAATGTTTTGTGAAGGCAGGAATATATTTATCCAATAAATATATAGTTTTGCCTGTGTTTGGTTAGTTGATTATCTGTAGATAATAAGAAATCAGTGTGTGTTTGTTAGCAATCGAGTTAGCTTTCGGTTGCTAAAGTAGATGACTTGCCTATTCTATCATATTATGATCATCCACTGAAAAATAAGTTTCTGGAAGGCAGAGAATCATAGAAAAGGAAGGTAACTCAGAAGTCATTTAGCCCAGCCCAACACTCTCTTCTCTGACACTGACTGCTGTCATTCAGATTCCAGTCTAAAATCTCTTATACCAAAGAATGTGCCATCTCAAAACAGTTATTTTCAATTGTAAACTGCTCTTATTTTTAGGAAATGCTTCTTTATATTTATGAAGTTCTTTGTTTCAATTTGTAATGAATGATCCTATTGCTCACTTCTAGGCACACAAAGAACAGATCCAAAATCTATATGGAAAGAGAGCAACAGTGTTTCCCTTTTGTGTTCTCCCCTCCATTTTGAATGGATTCTTCTTTTCATGATTTCTGGTCAACTGACCTCACTGGTCTCTCTTCTCTGGAAACTAATTTGTAGGTAATACAAATATTTAAAGATGTCTGTGACCTTATTGATAGTATTGGTCTACCCAGCAATATAAATCACAGTCCATGCATGTGTGATCACTCTATATTCTCTTTTAAATTAAAATAATACTAATTTTAATATAACAAAAATAACTAAAATTAAATTATCCTGTGTCCTACTAAAAATTCTCCACATAGAGTATACCTAATGTACTGGAAAATTCTACAATTGCTCCAAACATCGTAAGAACAGTGTGGGAACATATACTGTCTATTGCAATTGCTACAGAACAAGTACATCTTCCTTGTTATTTTGTTCCAATTTTTACTTCAAAATTCTCTATTTATTCTATGTGTGAGGACTCCTAATCACAAATAGTATAAAAGGGATTCTTTGAAGAAAAACTAGAGTCAAGAAATGTGTAATCAAAAAGTATTACCTTACATAATTCTAATGAATTTATTCTAATTTAGTCACAGAATGAGAAAGAAAGGAAAAAGACCAGCAGCCTCACCATCACTATAAATTGGATGTAAGAGAGAAATGAGAAGGGGCAAATTTATAGCATTTGTGTTATATGCACACATACATAACACAAACGTGTATATATTTATCTAATTACTACATACACACATGCACTCTGTATGTGTGTGTGGGGGGGGTTGCTTTTTGTGTGTGTATACAGGGACTGTGTTGTAATCAGCTAGTTATGAGGAACTCCTAGATGAGTAATCTTTCTCTACCAAGGCAGGATGGCACTTTCTCTACAACAGTCGAAAGTATCTCCTAGGAGAGTGAGAACTGAATGACTTGGCCAGTGTAGCACAGCTAGTTTATCTCATTAGGTCCAAAGACCAGCTTTCTGTCTTCTATACTCCATGTTCTTCTCAGCCTATATACATACATATGTTAGGGATATTACCCAAGGATCCATTGAGAAAGTGCCATATGAACTGAGTGTTAAAAGGCAGGAATAATAGTAATGGGCAATTTCCACAAGGAGATTTGGAAAAGGTTGAAGGTTATTGAGCTATAAACTATCTAAAGTGCATCCTAATGGAGAAAAGACAGTGAAAGGCCATTAGGAAATGACAACCTGATGAGCGCTGGGCTTATAAATAATAAGAGGATGATACCAATTGTGATTATACATGGACAAAGTAATGGGAAAAGGTCATTTTATGTAATAGCCTATTATTAATTCTTGAAAGTTACATGAGAAACAATTTGAAGTAATAGAAATTAAACAGGATTACTTTATCAAGAAAATCCTAGAGAATTTTTTTGATAAACCTAGGTCATACATAGTAGGCACTTCAGGTATACTTGTTGACTGACTTATTGACTCTGACACTATTTATTAGCCTCATTTTCCTCCTCATCTGTAGACTGGGGGAGTTGTGGTATGTCTTCTCTAATATTGCTAAAGGTTTCTGGCTTGATAACATCCTGTCCTGGAAATTCCTACATATGTAGCTTATTGGCATTTTCCAAGATATCCTATGGTAGGGCCTAAAGCTAAAAAATATGCTTCATTTTGTGTACTTTTAAAAAGCCTCATCCTATTAATAACAAAAATATCATCTTTAAATATTTCTTCTGAATAATCCATGTTTTTTATCCTTGGAATTTGGAAAATAATTGGACTTTGACAATAACACCTTTTCCACAAAGAAAAAACTATATTGGCAGATAGTGATATCTTAAAGAATTTTCTAGTGGTTTGCTTTAATATACTATTACAACAGGACATTTAAGAATTGATGATTGCATGAAAGAGACATTTGCCATCTCAAATGTCTTTTGGCAAGAATATATTTTCAATTCACAAGTTTTCCAGTAACGACTCTTTTATTTCTTTTCATCTATCTTTATGTATCTTCAGTTTATTTTAAATTAATTGAACTTTAACAAAAATAGATTGTAATAGTCAGTTAAAACAGATTTTTAAATATATATATTATATACATACACACATACACAGCTATTTCACTGTTGAAATTAATACTTAATTTGTGTCTATATGATATCAAACCACAGTTTAAATATACTTTAAAATTCTTACCCTCAATCCATACAGTTTCTTGAAGTGAGGTTATTTTAACACCATGTAGACATTTCCTTGAGTGACCTCTCATATAATAAAGGACTCCATTTGGAGTGAATTGGCTGTCAATCCATTCAGATTTTCAATCAGGCTGGACAGTTGGTGTTAGGCTGCTTCTGTAAAAAACCATCAAATTGACCATTTTGACTTAATAAAAATCAATTCAATCAAACGACCAATTTGGTTGCTTTGTCATTGAACTGACTCGTCATTTTGGTACAATATCCTTCATGACCTTTCTTCAGTCATAGTCCTAATCATTATGGACAGTTCGGTTCTAAATGGCCAAAGGCTATCTCATAAAGCAGATTAGGGAATTTGGAAGTACACAGCAATCTGTGAATACTTTAAAATATGAAAGAGGAAGAAATTCCTTTTTAAGAAATATACTCACATATAAGTTCTAACTCCAAAATATACTATCAACCCTATTTTATTGATAAAGACTTTGAAGATGAAAAATTTTCCAACCAAATAATTTTACCAGTTTTGGACTATTCTTATATGTCAGCCAAATAAAACAGAGATAGTCCTCACCAAAAAAAGAAAGAAAGAAAGAAAGAAAGAAAGAAAGAAAGAAAGAAAGAAAGAAAGAAAGAAAGAAAGAAAGAAAGAAAGAAAGAAAGAAAGAAAGAAAGAAAGAAAGAAAGAAAGAAAGAAAGAAAGAAGGAAAGAAAGAAAGAAAGAAGGAAAGAAAGAAAGAAAGAGAGAGAAAGAAAGAAAAAGAAAGAGAGAAAGAAAGAAAGAAAGAAAGAAAGAAAGAAAGAAAGAAAGAAAGAAAGAAAGAAAGAAAAAGAAAGGAAGGAAGAAAAAGAAAGGAAGAAAGAAAGGAAGAAAAAAGAAAAAAAACTAACATATTATTAGAAAAAAGACAACCAGGATATCAGCAATGGTACAAACACAGATTATTGGACCTTCCATTTGGACTTGATTAAAATGTGTTTATAAGACACAGTCATATTAATTGTTACTGATCGTCATTAATACATATTTTGGGACATTTGTGAAAATTTATAATAGAAATCATAAGAATATAGAATGTGTGTGTGTGTGTGTGTGTGTGTGTGTGTGTGTGTGTGTGTGTGTGTATGTGTATATAAGCTGGGTGGCTCAGTGGATTGAGAGCCAGTTCAAATCTGACTTCAGATACTTCCTAGCTGTGTGACCCTGGGCAAGTCACTTAACCCTCATTGCCTAGCCCTGACCACTCTTCTCCCTTGTATCCAATATACAGTATTGATTCTAAGGCTTAAGGTAAGGGTTTAAAAAAAATAAGAATCATAGACTGTGTGTACTCTTTGCTTCATTATAACTGGGAATCCTACTTAATTTGATTCTATTTGAAAAATCAATAATGATGAAATTTTGAAAGAGATATTAATTTGACTCTCTATATATACATATATATTAAAACACAACCTATTTTTAAAAAACATGTTCTTCCTCATCCACAAATATCCACAATATTCAATATTCAACTTCATCAACACTATGCATTAATGTAGTTTTTATATTTGAAAGCCTGTTGGACAAAATGGCAGAAACTTAACTACCTATTTTTCCCCCCTGGAATATTAAAGACCATTAAAAACTCATTTTAAGTCTATGTAAAAGTACCTGTCCTTTTGCAATGCATTCAATATATTCCAAATAAGAAAGGTAGAAAATTCACATTCTATTCTCTTCATTCTCACAAAAACTATAATTTTATTCAATTAAAGGACAGATTCATTATCACAGAGCTGTGGATGTTTAAAGAAACAGAAGATTTCTTTAAACTTAATTAAGAACTTAATGTACTTATGTGAATATCAGCATGTACATTGAAACTCCTAGCCAACCATTTTACATAAGCAGTGCTCTACTCCAAAAAAAAAGGAAAGAGAAAAGGAAGGAAGGAAGGAAGGAAGGAAGGAAGGAAGGAAGGAAGGAAGGAAGGAAGGAAGGAAGGAAGGAAGGAAGGAAGGAAGGAAGGAAGGAAGGAAGGAAGGAAGGAAGGAAGGAAGGAAGGAAGGAAGGAAGGAAGGAAGGAAGGAAAACTAAATAAAACACTTTGCCTCTTTTCAAGAATCTAATTTCATTTAGGGCAGCTAGGAGTCAGAATGAATAGAGTGCTAGTCCTAGAGTCAGGAAGACTCATTTTCCCATGTTCAAATCTGGCCTCAGATTAGAGCCCTGTGATCCTGGAAAAGTCATTTAACCCTGTTCACCTGAGTTTCCTTTTCTGTAATGTCAGCTGGAGAAAGAACTGGCAAAACACTTCAGTATCTGCCAAGAAAACCTCAAATGGGATGGCTGAACAACAACAAAACCTAATGTAACCTAACATCTCACCTTTCACTTTTTCTTTGGCAATATATTTTTTGATTTTTTTTTTATAGTTTTAAAGTACTTTAAGATTAACAAAAAAATCACCACATGTGAGGCTCATTTGAGCCTCACGGTTTTGTGAATACTTTTAGTCTCACTATAGAGATAAAGATTATAAAGTATGATTGATACTAGAGCTTGGAAGCACAGAGTTTAATTCCTGCCTCTTACATACAAATTCTTGCAGATCAGGAAAATTCTTGCTGTGACATGCAACTACCTGAAGCTAAAAATTGCAGAGAAGTTAACAACTTTCATTTTTCTTTTCTTAACCCATATCTTCCCAAGGCAGAAGATTAGTAAGGGCTAGGCAATATGAGTTAAGTGACTTACCCAGGGTCACATAGCTATGACCTGTCTAAGGTCAGATTTTACTTTTATTTATTTATTTATTTATTTATTTAATTAAGAATATTTTTCCATGATTCCATGATTTATGATCTTTCCCACCCTCTTTCCTCCCCACTCCTAGAGGTGACAAGCAGTTTCACTGGTCTATACATGTGTCATTGTTCAAAACCTATTTTCATATTATTCATATTTGTAATAGAGTGACCCTTCAAAGCCAATACCCCAATCATAAACCCATCAACCACATGATCAGTCCTATATTTATCTTCTGTGTTTCTACTCCCACAGTTCTTTCTCTGGATATGAATAGCATTCTTTCTCATGAGTCCTGAGGTCAAATTTGAACCCAGAAACTCCGATCTTTACACCTCACTCTTAATCCATAAAGTCACCCAGCAACCCCCACAATCTAGATTTTTAAAAGGAATTTCCACTATCCTCATCTGAGATTCATATGCTAATGAAAACACACATCTCTGCCATAATCTCTAACCCCATAGAGATGATGGAACACCCAGAAAATTTAAATGACTTGACTATGCAAAGCTCTATGCTAGCCTCTAGGAGAAATACTGACTCTGAACTCAGAGAGTCCTTATTCAAATCTCACCTCTGATGTTTATATTCAAGTGCTGTTCATTCCATATTTGGAATACTTGAAATTTCTTTATACCTGCTTGTAAAAATAGAGTTTCCAGTTCTTTTCCACCAAAAAAGAGTTGTTAAAATATTTTTGTGCAGTAGGTCTTTTCCCCTGACTTCTGATCTCTTTGGGATACAGATCCATTAGTGGTATTATTGGATCAAAGGGTAGGCATAGTTTTATGCCTTTTGGAGGCATGATTCTAGATTGCTCTCTGAATTGGTTGTATCATTTCACAGTTGACCAACAATGTATCAGTGTCAGATTTTCACACATCTCCTTAAACATTTGTTATTTTCCTTTTTGGTCATATTAGCCCTTATGATTAGTGTGAGGTGGTATCTCAGAATTGTTCTAATTTGCATTTCTCTAGTTAATAGTGATTTGGAGTATTTTTCATATGACTATAGTTTTAATTTCTTCTTCTGAGAAATGCCTATTCTAATACTTTGACCATTTATCAATTGGAGAATACTTTGTATTCTTAAAAATTTGGCTTAGTTCTCTACATATTTGAGAAATGAAGACTTTGTCAGACAATTACTATAAAATTTTCTCCCCAAGTTCAAGTGCTATTCATTCCATATTTGGAATACTTAGGTTTATCGCCAGATGCATATCCAAAGTGATTTTCCTAAAGTACAGTTCTATCTATTGTACCCTTACTCAATAAACTCCAGTGGCTCCCTATCACCTTCAGAATCAAATATAAAAATTTTCCATTTGAAATTTAAACCTCTTCATGACTTAGTCCCCACCCCATACATTTCTGGAAGCATCTAGAAAATTTTGGGTATGAATTGTAGTTAGAAAAAAAGGTTTCAGCTGAGTCATGGGGTGGGGGTGGGTCTCCCAATTTCGTGTAGTCACTGAGTCATTAGCTTTTCCAGTTTTTCAGTCTGAAATAAGATTCTCGATCATCTCAAAGAATCAGTGCTTTATCCCTCAGTCACATGTGACTAAAGCAAGTCCCAAAACAAGAAATGACAACTCTGAGGATGTTCCATGTAAAGACCCCTAAAGACCAATCCAACCTTTTTACTTATGCTCCCTTATCACTTCTGCATTGTCAAATCCCTGGCTTTCTTCAGGATTCCTCTAACAAGAGACTTTTCCAGATCCCTTCCCATGCTTAGTATACTCCTCTACTTCATTCTTTGCATTTACTCTACGTAGATGTTTAGGTTTTTCAACTGCCAGGTATTCTACACTTCTCTCAACCCAATTTGTTGTTTCCTTCCTAAACTTGGTTGCATTGATTTTGTTTGTGCCGAAGCCTTTTAATTTGATGTAATAAAGATAAACTATTCCATTTCTTGTTTTGTACTCTATGTCTTGTTGGTGATAAATCTTTCCCTTATCCATATGTTTGAGGGGTAAACTTTACTGTATTTTTCTAATTTGTTTATGGTATCCCTCTTTATTTCTAGATAAAGTATCCATCTTTACATTATCTTGGGACATGGTATTAGATGTTGGTCTATACCTAGTTTTTGCCATATTGTTTTACAATTTTCCAGAAGTTTTTGTCAAATAGTGAATTCTTCTGCCAATTATTTGGATATTTGGGTTACTGTGGTCATTATGGTCATTATGAGTTGATTCATGATATTTTGATAATAACTATTATGAGTTGATTTCCTAAACTATTCCATTGATCCATTATTCTACTTCTTAGCTGGTCCCAGATTATTTTGATGATTATCACTCTATAGTATAGTTTGAAATCTGGTGCAACAAAACTTCCTTCATATTTTTTTCATTAATTCCCTTGATATACTTGACCTTTGCTTTTCCCATATGAATTTTATTTTTTCTAGATGTTAGAAATAATTTTTTGTATTGTTTGGTATGGCAATGAATAGGTAAATTAATTTAGGCAGGATTATTTTTATGGGCTTTATATCTAATCTCTGAAAAGAAGGTTGAGAGAAATTCAATCCAGCATTTTGAATCAATAAATTCAACTCAACATTAAATACCTTCTATATGCAAAGCCCTATGCTAGCCTCTAGGAGAAATACTCACTCTGAACTCAGAGTCCAGATTCAAATCTCACCTCTGCTTTCTAAAGTTTTTGTTACAAATTAGTGTACTTTGTCAAAATATTTTTTTCTGCATCGATTGAGATAATCATGATATTCATTATTTTCTTTACTGGTATGGTAAATTATTCTGGTAGTTTTCATAATAGTGAACTCACCCTACATTTCTTTAGTAATTCCATTTAGTCATAATGTATTATATTTGAGATATATTGCTGTTATCACCTTGTTAATATTTTATATAAAACTTTTGCCATAATATTCCTTAGGGAAATTGGCCTATAGTTTTCTTTTTCTGTTTTTACTCTTCCTGGTTTAGACATCATACAACATATTTGTGCCATAAAAAGAATGTGATATGATTCTTTTTTTCTAAACATTTAAGATAATATTGCAATTAAATGGTTCATTAAATCTTTGAGAAAATTAACTTGTGAATCCATTTTTTTGCTGGGAATTTTTTTTCCTTAAGGATCTCATTTATTGTTTCTTCTATTTATTTTTCTAAAATGATGTTATTTAAGCATTCTTTTTCCTCTTCTGTTCCTCTGAATAATTTATGTTTTTATAAAGATTCCTCCATTTCTCTAATAGTGCTAGTTTGATTGACATGTAATTGGGTAAAAGCTCCTAATAGATTATTTTATTTCCCCTTAATTGATGGTGAATTCACCCTATTGGTAATTTGGCTGTCTTCTTTTTAAATTATGTATTTTATTAGGTTTTATCATAAAACAAGCTCATAGATTTATTGTATAATATCTTTATTTTCTTTCTTATTTATTTTCGATTCATTAGATTTATTTATCACTGAGATGGGAAACTTGAAGTCCCCAGCTAGTATGATTTTATTTTCTGTTTCCTCCTGTAATTCATTTAACTTTCCTTTAATGATTATGATATTATGCTGTTTGAGGAATATATGTTAATACTAATATTACTTCATTGTCTATGGTAACTTTTAGAAAAATATAGTCCTCCTGCTTAGATTAGATCTATTTTTGTTTTTGCTTTGGTTCAAATCATGAATGCTACCTCCATCTTTATTTTTATTCTCTGTGTGTCTCTCTGTTCAGATTTATTTCACAAAAGTAATACATTATCAAACTCTGGTTTTTAATTTACTCATATGTTCACCTCTTTTTGGGGGTAAGTTCATATCATTTCATATTCACAGTTATGATTATTAACTATGTATTTCACTCCATCTTATTTTCCCTTCTTGTTTATCCTTCATTCTCTTTTATTCTGTCTCCTCAAAAATCTGTTTTGATTCTGGACACTCTGTCCCTTAATTCAACCTCTTTCTATCACATACATAGCCATCTTGTCTTACCCCCTATTGCATCTACTTACCTTTAGGGTAAGATAGATATCTATATCTGAATAAATTTTTGTTATTCCATCTGAGCCAATTCTGATTTCAAGCATTGTCTGCTACCCACTCCCATCTTCCTTTCCAAAATGTTCTTCCTTTTGTGTCTCTTTATGTATGAGATTTTTTCCCAATCTGCCTCTCTTATCACCCTACTCAAATTTCCTCTCATATTTCAATTTTATTTTTTTTTGTTTGGGTCATCCCATAACAAAGAATTTGTAATCATGCTCTCTTTATATGTATAATCAGTCTAACTTCTCTAATAATTATCAGGTTCTTAGGACTTTCAAATTTCATCTTCCCATATAGGAATGTAACAGTTTAACCTCTTTGAATCATTAATGATTTCTCTTTCATGTTTACCTTTTTTATCCTTCTCTTCAATCTTGTAGTTGAATTTTTTCCTATCACTTCTTTTATCATTTTTATATGTATTTATTTGCATTAGAATGATCATTTAGAATCTATACCTCCAATCATGTCCCCATTGAACCATGTAATCAAGCAGTTGTCTTTCTTATTTATTTCTGTTCCCACAGTTCTTTCTCTGGATGGGGATAGCTTTCTTTATTGTAAGTCCCTCAGAATTGTCCTGGATTATTGCATTGCTGCTAGTAGAGAAGTCCATTATGTTTTATTATACCACAGTGTATCAGTCTCTGTGTTCAAGGTTCTCCTGGGGGTTCTGCTCCTTTCACTCTGCATTAATTCCTGGAGGTTGTTCCAGTTTGCATATAATTCCCCCAGTTCATTATTACTTTCTGTACAATAGTATTCCATCACCTTTAGATACCACAATTTGTTCAACCATTCCCCAATTGATGGATACCCTCTCATTTTCCAGTTTTTTGCCACTACAAATAGCATGCTGTAAATATTTTTGTGTAATGTGCTATTGTATTAATAATTACATACCTTATAAAACTTTAGAAAATATTAGATGTTTTAAAAAGAGAGTTAAAATATTAGTTGATTCCAGACATAAGGGAATCTCGGGAGTTTATTGGTCATGATCAGACGTTGTTTAGGAAAATTACTTTAAAAACTACGTGGAAGATAGATGAGTACCAGGGGAAAATTGCTCTAGAGACATCAATTAGGTGGGCATTATGATAGTCCAAGCTAATGACCTGAATTTGGAATGTTATTTAAGTGGCAAAGGAAGTAAAGAATACTGTGGCTATAGCACCAGATTTGGCAATTGATTAGATAAGTGGGAAGGTAAAAAGTTAAAAATGGTATTTAATTTGTAAATTTCAACTAGTTATATAGTAATAGAAGAATTAAAAAGAAGCTTATATTTTGGGGAAAATTATATAACCATATTGATAATCTGTTAAATTAAAAAAAAACTCATAACTTAAATAGTCAGAAAAACTAAGTCTTTAATCAGGAGAGGGATAATGGTACAGAGTCACTCACTCAAAAGCACACAGAGCTGAATGCTACTCTGCATGAGATGATAGCTTGAAGGAACCATGAACATTGGGGAATTTATATACCTTTTGGGGATCTGAAGGACAGGGAAATATAATTGATTGACATTACCATGGCTACAAGGAAGTGGGAGTGTCAGAACTACACTGACAGGATATAATCAGGCTTGGGAAAGGAACCATATTTACAATGGACACTAAAAGGAAGGTCACTGCCCAGGGGTTGGTGTTATTGGGAATGAACCTCTGATACAATGGGGCACACTTCTAAGACTAAAGAAGTATTTAGCATAGGCTTAGATCTGCCAGTTCCAACTAAAGTACTTTAAGTTTCATTGTTAGTCTGAAACTCTGAGTCTGGGATTTCCTATAGGATAAATTCTCATGTGACAAGGACAAACTGAAGTGAAGGAAAAACTGAAGTAAAGGAAAAAGGGCCCAGGACCTCCAACCCATCTGATAAATACATCCTCCAGCTATGCTGCCCAGTTGCAAACATTTCAGCAGATAGCTGACCGTAGGGTGTTGCAACATTTCAGCGAAATAACTAGCCATAATGTGCTCTAGGGTTTAAACAATCATCCAGGTTAAGTAATATTGTGAGGTATATATGTACGATCCCAACTCTGGGAGGACGGAACTGCTTTGGTGAGCTTTTCCTGTTTTCTGAGAGGAACCAGGTTGGGAAAGGTGGGAAGTGACTGCGGTGAGACAGGTGGGGAGAACTGTCCGGTGCCTTGAAATCTCATCTGGAACATGAGGGGGTTTGAGTCCCTCTGCCCAGACATTGTAGCGGGGACACCAGAGTTCGAGTCTCTGGTGGTCCAGGCCTGGTTCAAGTCCCTGAGACTGGGGTTTGCATCCCCGGTAAGGTAAGTCCCATAGTGGATGCACTAGGGCACTGATTAAGTAAAAGGGCGCTGTGCACTGCAGGCAACAAGACAAGTAAAAGGGGGGAGTTGAAAGAGAATTCTTCATTTGTCTTTTTGTCTCTTTGTCTGTCTTGTTCTCTGTTATTGAGCCACAGAAAAATCCTCTGTTTGGCACTCCATCTAACACTTCTCTGTCTTTCTCTCTTCCTCTTCTTTTTTGCCCTTGATCCTTTCCTCCATCCCAGTCATGGGCCAGGGGCAGTCAGTGCCCCTGTACTTGGTCCTGAGCCATTATCTGGACTTCAAAGCCCGTGCCCATAAATTGGGAATGAAGATATGGCAGGGAATGTAGTGGCTGTTCCCCAACTTCCACCACCTGCATCTCAACAGGGTAGGTTATGGGGGAGGGGCTGTGCCTACTCCAGGAAGCAAGCCTCCAAGTAGGAGAGAGAATCTGAATAGGAGGGGATTTAAAAGTTCCTTCCTTAATGCATTCTTGCGGAAGCTGCGAGTAAGTCCAACCATTCTGTAGAATAATTTGAAACCATGCAAAAAGAGTTATTAAAATGTGCATACCCTTTAAAAAAAAAAGTTCCTTCCTTGAGAAACCCAGCCAGCCTCAGGAATAGCCCACCTCCAACTCAATTGGCCAGATATTCCAAGAGCATTTTGTTAAGAAATCTCAGTCAAAAAGAGTCAGTTTTTGATAGATCCATTTAGAGAGAGCTAGGGAACAAGAAATTCAGCTCAGCCAATCGGATGGCTTAGCTCATCACAGCTTCCCCAAGTATGCTGAAACTGTTTTAATGAATTTCTCCCTGCAAATATTTTTTTCTTAAGAATGGATCCTATAAACACCTATTTTTTTCTCTCAAAGCATGCTTGTCACAGAATTGTATGTTACTGTTTATCTTTGTCTTTGTCACAGTCTTGTCTCTATGTAAAAAGGGGGGAGTTACAAGCTTGAACTCTCCACTGTCAAAAATCCTCAACAGAGGACAAAAGCAAATACCTGTTCAATGATATTTCCCTCTTTCTTCCCTTGGATGGGCCCCCAAAGGAGCGAAAGAGAGAAATTATGAGCAGAAAAGGGAGACTTTTTTTTTACTCCACTGTTAGCAATTTTCATTTAAAATTAATTTTCAACTTGAGTGGATTGCTAATGATTTTGATATGGTACAAATGTAACGTATTGTGGTTACTGTTTGTCAGTTACATGTGAAATGTTAGCCAGATCTTATTGAGGACAAAAACTCATGGTTAGAGGTTTGTTTTGTTAGATCTTGCAATGCATAATGGTTTCAGTGAATTTTTGAGAATTGTCCAAATGTGATTGATAGCAAGCCTGACACAGAGAAGAAATGTTTCATTCTATGAGGACAGAAATTGTACTGGCTCTTCTATAGATGTAAAAGTCATCCAGAAGAAGCTGTTATGTTGTTGAGAAGAACTTATTCTAGAATTTAAAATTGAGATCTTTCAAATCAGTTTTATTTTAATTTATGTGCTGTCAGAACTAGCAACAAGTACTCATATGACACACAAAATGTTTTTGAAGTGGGTAATCTGTGCATAGGATTTAATAATACTAGTACTGAGCTAAACGGTATTTTCTTTGACTAAGGTTATATGAATTGCTCTAAAAATGTGCAAAATGCATAGAAAGGAATTTGTGATCTAGAGATGAACATGTATTCAGATATAAATTATGTGTGCATTTGTACTATGTTTGTTCCACCTAAAAAGGTTAAGGGCTTATGATATGCAAACTGTATGTCCTTAACAAGACAAATTTAACCAGCCCTGAAATCAAGAGGGCTTCATGAGGATTAAATACAGTGTAGTGCCTTTCCTCTATTTACAATAATGGTAAAGAAGAGAAGCCAGAAGAAATAATGAAGTAGTCCCAATAAGAGAAGACAATTAAATTGAAGTAGATAAAAGCAGATCTATCCCTTCCTACATTCTTCTTAGGAAACAAACCCAGTCCCCTTCCCACCAGGAGGTCAAGCAGGTTAGGCAGGCCACAGAATTGACTATAATTAGCCAAAGGATGAGAATTAGGAGGGTCAGGAAACAAAAGGAATTTCAGGAATATCAAAGAGGTCAGGCTGGAATGCCAGGTAATGTATAGCTAACTAGGGAGAAGTGATTAAGTACATGTGAAAGTAACCAACCCCGAGGAAAAACCTAAGGATTGTCCACTCATCACTGACCTCACATAACTATGTCTGTGATAAGGTTTGTTTGATTGTCAAATAAGAACTTGTATGTGAAAGGAAATAACTTTATATCTTGTAACCTATCTATATAAGTTAATAATTGAATTTTGGGGTGTCTGGATTCATTTTGTGAAGTGCTCCACTTCAGTAATAGCAATGAATAGAGATACTAACAGATACTATGAATTCTAGTATGAAAAAGATATAATTGGAAGAATATTGATGGAATTTAATCAGGAATGTAGCAATATTTTGAGTTAAAAGAAAACTAAATTGGAGGTTCTATTCTACTTTGGACAAGTATGAGAGAAGTACAAGTAAATGCTTTGCACTTCAGTTTGGTTACACTGAAACATTGCTAAAGGGCTTGATTGGAGTTATTTGGAAGTGTGGAGTTCAAACTGAAATCCACTGAGAGTAAATTATTATGAAAGGGGTTTGATACATTCAAACTTTTACATTATAGTGAGATCACTGGTTAAAGAAGTATAGGACAAGGTTGCTAAGTAATAAAATCTAAATCAAGCCAAGAAGCCTTAGGATAAATTGTTCAGAAGTTATTAACTCCTTCCTTGCTCACAGGAAGGAGAAAGAAGTGCTTATAATTGTTCCACACTGATACTTAGGGACTGAAATAGGGACCTCAAAAGGTTGACAATCACTGTGTGATAGAACTTAAAGATGAGTATATTTTAATTGTACATTTTGGAGGTTTTAAGGTGCTCCAGCAAGTAAAACTTTGTCATCCCTGTCTGACCAAGATGCTTGCTTGAAGCTGTGGGATATTAATGAAAACATTCCATGTCCAGAGTGATAAAATGAGTTGAGTGATATGTAATTGATATTACCTCACATGAGTTTTGGGGATTTGTTGGTTGATATTTTGATTACTTTTTTTGATCTGTATAAAGATATTTGTGGCACATAGTAGCCAAAGTGTGGGTAGAATGTTGAAAATGACATATATGTGAAAAACACTTGCTCAGCATTTTACAATTGTATTGGGAGTTGCTGCTAAAATATGTATTTTAAGTATTGTTTGGATGTAAACAAAAGCTCATTGTAAGCCTGTGCCACAGATTTTGTTCAATACTCAGTGGTTACCTCAGTTTACCAATTTGTACTATGAACTGAAATTTATAATCGATGCACACTATGCTAAAGATAGTGTTTAAATGATGTAATCCTTTAAGTCAGAATTCCTTTGGGTTACTGATTAGCAATTGAAGTGATAACACCAGTATGTTTGTTTGACTTAAGTTAGTCAGAGAAGGTGGAATTGTGTGTTGGATTTGAATTTGGAAGGAAGGGACTTTGATCTAAAGTCCATAAAGCTTTAGTATGTGGGTTTGTAAAGGAAGATTGAAAGTTGTGAACTACTTTTTAAGCAGAGGGGTTTGAAGGAAAAGAGAGAGAAAGAGAGAGAAGGTGAGAGAGAACAGATAGATGTTCTGTTCTCATAATTGGATCTTTAACTTAGGGATAATTTCTAGAATTGATGTATGTAGTTTTGTAAAATCACAAATAATTCTGGAATTTCTCTGAAAATTCCTTAAAGAGATTACTGACTGATCTTGTCTTAGTTCCTTTAGATGGCCTAAGGTCAGGATTTGATCTAGCCTTGATTTGTATTTACTATAAAGGTAATGAGTTCAACATTCCTGTTCAGGTTTTATGACTAAATTGTGATAAATTAATTATTGCCAAAATATGCAAGAATAATTGCTATAATGTAGACTCATAGGCTTTAAAGAATCATTAGAGAAGGCAAATGGTCAGAAAAGCTTGTTTGAGGGTATGGAAATTTGTTTCTGGACTGCTGATAAGCTGAATTTCTCTGAGCTGTACTGGGTGAGACTTGTCCTTTAAGGACAAGAAGGCTTCTGGGATCCAATGGCGACAAAGTAGTCTAAGGAGGGAGAAAGTCCTAGGATGGTTAAAGAAGGCAGCCCAAGGCTCACCTTGTACTGGACTTTCCTGACCATCTAGGCTGCTAATCCTTGAGTGAAACAATAATGGCAGTGACAGCCTTGCTTGGTACACGAAGCCACTCACTGTGTCCTTTGTGACATAAGGAGATATTTTCCCTTTTTGGGCCTTCTTCCTTTGTGACAATTCCATATCAGCACATAATACAAATTGGAAAATTAAAGTTTCAATTTCCCCAAACAACCTATTAGGTTAAAAATTGAACATTCTCAAACTGTTAGGAACATACTTTGAGAAATAGGTGAAGTTTATTCATAGATGGCTTGTATTTGCAGCCTTAATTTTACCACAGTTGAAGTTTGGATCTTGAGCTTGGAGATATAGCTCAAAGCTTTCTTGAATTTCCCCCAGAATCTGAGGTAAAGAAATACATCTGTAAAATGTTGTTACTCCAGTGTTTATAGAGGTTATAGTTAATGTGTACTTTGCAAAAGGATATTCTTTAACAGAGACATCACATACCAGCTCTGCAAACAACTCAGGAATCCGATTTCCTAAAGGGATCTATTCCTGTCAGAAGATGATTTCTGAAGAAGTCTGTCAAATGCTAATGTGTAATCTCTGTTTCTATCTGGTGTTCTAGTGTTTGCCCAGATTCCCTGCTACCTAGGACCCAGGCAATCACTGAGGACATGTCCCTAAGACCCTGTGCCCACAGCCTTTTCTTTCTTGCTATCTTAACCCCTTTTATGTTAGCTCTTAACTACCTGACCATAACTATTTCTTTCCTTAAATTTTGGGTCTTTTATTTTTTAAATCATGCACGCCCAGCCAGCTGGACATATAATTCTCTGATTCAGCTTGGGGAAGCAGTAGCCAAAGTGGGTCCCTCTAAATGTTGGGTCTGTATGAAGCACCCCCAGTGTGGAGAGAACCCCAGGCTTCTAGCCCAAGGTCTCAGTGCCTCTAAGGTATATTAAAGACCTGAGGCCTTAAGGAGATTAGCAACCACTCCAGTTTTGGCTACTCCCCTGTGGTGGGATATGTGGACCTTGAATTTGTAACCTTGTCATCTCTCTAGTAGCTTCTAGGGTAAAAGCACTCATGGGAGACACCCAGATGCCAGATGCCACCATAAACTCGGCAACCATCTCAGCCTGATGCTCTGGACATGGCCTACAGTCAATACCTCTCTCTCCTAACATAGGCAGGGAATACTCTACACCCATTCACAGCTGTGAAGAAGTTACAGAAGACTGAGACCACCATACCTTTTCCCTTACATATTAGGAGAGGGGGGAGAGGACATGAGCACTGTACCCCAAGAAACTCGGGCTGACTATTGTCAGGGAAATTCCTTTGCTCCCATACATCCTCATGACTCCTAGCAACAGTAAATACCTTCTCCCACCCAAAGGTGCCCAATGGTTGTGCGCATCCTCAGGTTTGACCCCCTATGTAGCTAAAGACTCCATAGACTCAAAGGTCTTAATTGGAGAGGGCTAGATCTTCCATTCCTCCAGCAGGTGGTCTCTGTGCTGCCCTTTGGGAGGAGTGTTGCTTCTACACAGACCATATTGGAATAGTACGAGAGTCCCTTGCAGAACTTCAGAAGAGCCTAAGTTCCTGCGACCTGGCTCCGTCCAAATCTCAGGCGTGGTACCAGCAAGTTTTTCAGACATCCCCCTGGCTCACCTCTTTGATCTCAACACTTGTAGGCCCCCTCCTAGTACTTCTCCTCCTCTTAACCTTTGGGCCCTGTATCCTTAGCCACTTGGTTCAGTACAGTGATATCTACCCACGGCTACAGAAGAGGGTTCCCCATGCGATGAGGCTTTCACATGAGGATGATTCCTCATGGTGGTCCCTGAAAAGAAGTGAGGAATGAAGTAAAGGAAAAAGGGCCCAGGACCTCCAACCCATCTGATAAACACATCCTCCAGCTATGCTGCCCAGTCAAACATTTCAGCAGATAGCTGACCGTAGGGTGTTTCAGGACTGTTGCAACATTTCAGCGAAATAACTAGCCATAAAGTGCTCTAAGGTTTAAGCGATCATCCAGGTTAAGTAATATTGTAAGGTATATATGTAGGGTCCCAACTCTGGGAGGACGGAACTCCTTTGCTGAGCTTTCCCCTAGCATGCTAAGTGATAGCTAGTAATAAAGGCTTTCCCTTGCTTGAATTGCATTGTCTTTGTGCGCTCCTTGGGTGGTCTGCAACTCGGACCCTAACAAAACTTGAGGTCTTCAGACCTCACGCTGCTACAAACTTGGGGTTCTTAAGATCTCAAGATTGGGATTTCTAGGTTCCAAGTTGACAAATCTGTCATGGACCAATCATGTCTGCTCATTCTGTGCCACTCATTAGTCTGCCCAAAATGAAGAGAGGGCAAGCAAGATTCTGGCTGGAATCAGATTTTTGATCTTCAAGATATAATTTCTTGAGGTAATATGATGGTTTGGATGAGGGTATGCAGGTGTTCTGGATGTCCAGACAGTTTTAGGAAACAACTCCCTAAAAGACCAAAATCTATCTCAGAAAAGGAGGAAGGGAAGCTGAGAATTTTTCACCACAAGGGAAGGGGGAAGAGTGAGGGGGAGTTGGGACACACATTTAGATGTTCTTTTTTTGGAGATAAGCCCCACAATTAGCTACATCTCAGAGAATAGGAGACAATCCTTGGCTCCCTCTTTGGAAATCGCTACTCTAGATAGTGAATGCCATGACAAAGAATAATCTGTCTTTTTAGAACCTGCTCTGATGTTATACACTGTGGTCTAATTAGGAAGGGCATGGTGATTTTTTTAGTTCTAAATTGTTATTTCATCAGTGTCTGGAGTTCCTTTTATCGAAACTTACTCTACCAAAGCAAAAGGTATCCAAAAACTTAAAGAATCTTAGAGAATTGCCTGGGGCACCAAAATCTTGAATGGCTTGGCTCTGATCACACAGGAAATATTTTATGTGTCAGAGGGAATACTTAAACCAAGGCTGGGTACTGAGACCAAGTTCACTATCCATAAAGCTATTCTGCATCTTTTAAAAATAAAAATGATCTTCCCTATATCTCTGTTTTTAAGTGTTGTGTTTTTTGCCCAAAGGCTAAATGCCTGCAGTATATTTGCTTGTTTGGCTACACAAAAGACCAGTGGGGAAAATTAAGATGTACCTTTGTAAGCATTCAAGATCAGAAAACAAAACCAAAGCCTGTGCAGAACTGCTATCTTTATTCTCACAGACAAGTGACCAAAGTAAAAAGGGAAATTATACTTCATGGTTGCAACAGCATTGATTTTTGTTGTTATTGACAGAGAAAATGCGGGGGGGAAAATTCCTTAAGACAATCCTTTTAATGACAAGATGATAAAATTTATATCCCAATAGCTTTCAAAAGAAAAAAAGTATCCATTATTATGTTTCCTATTGTGAAAAGACAATAGCTCCTTTGTATAATGAAAAATAATAGAAAGTGGACACAATATCATTATCCCATATTATAAACCATTGAGAGCAAGTGGAATGTAAATCAGCTTTGTTTACTTGCTCAAAGAGGTTTCAAAGCAGCTAGAAGAAAGAAGTTGAAGTTTATGCATTTTAGTAAAAAAAAATATCAAAGAATAGATTTTTCTCAAGTACTATATTTATTTCTGCCCCTTCAATGGAGAAAAAGACACTAGAGAAAGGAGACAAAGAGAAGTAGAAAGAAAATAGGTTGAATGGCAAAAGGAATTTTCTTTTTTTAAGAATTAAAAAATCCTTAAAAATATATCTTTAAAATACAAATAATCAATGGACCACCATCAATTAAGTAGATAATATTGAATTAAAACTCATTTGCAAATGAAGCTATAAGTCCTGCTGTTTTGGCTTTACTAACTTCCATATATATTTAGAATTTATTCAATTTTCTTATATCAAATTAATTCTGTAGTTAAAATTTATACATTTTTGTTCATAATTACCAAATAAAGCATGTTAGATAAATGATCACTTTTTAAAAAATGTAAAAATCCAATCTAAATTATCTTAATTTTTTTTCCCTCTTAGACATCTATCATAAACTAATTCCCAAGTTTGATTATATCTTCATGAGTCACCAAGTTTCCAAATAAACTTTTGTCCCTTATTGTCTGTCTAACAATACCATATTGTTTTGATGATCACTATTTAATTTAATTTAAGATCTGGTACTGCTAGGCCTCCATCCTTCACATTTTTTTTTGTTATTATTTCCCTTGATACTCTTCATCTCTTGTTCTTTGAGATGAACTTAATTATATATATTTTTAATTCTATAAAAAAAAGTTTTTTGGTAGTTTGATAGGTATGACACTGAATTAAGATTAATTTGGGTAGGGTTGTTATTTTTATTAACTCATCCTACCCATAAATTAATGTTTTTCCAGTTATTTAGATCTAGTTTTAATTGGGTAAAATGTATTTTGTACTTGTGTTCATACAATTCCTGAGTTTCTCTTGGCAGATAGATTCCTAATTTATATTGTCCAGTTATTTTAAATGGAGTTTTCTTTCTAACTCTTGCTGCTGAATTTTGTTGGAAATATATAGAAATGCTGATGATTTGTTTGGGTTTATCTTATACCCTGCAATTTTGCTAAAGCTGTTACTTATTTCCACTAGCCTTTTAGTTGGTTTTCTAGGATTCTTTAAGTGAACCATCATATCATCCATAAAGAATGATAGTTTAGTTTTCTCATTGCCTACTTTAATCCCTTCAATTTCCTTTTCTTCTCTAAGTCCTACTGCTAGCATTTCTAGTACAATATTAAAGAATAGAGGTGATAATGGGCATCCTTGCTTCACTCTTGATATTATTGGGAAGGCTTCTGACTTGTTCCCTTTGCAGATGATACTTGTTGATGGTTTTTAAATATATACTTGAAGTGGGGCACTTCATAAAGCAAGTCTGGACACCCAGAAGTCCAATTAATGGAACCGATATTATTTATTAGTAATACATACCTAACTGGCCAGGGCAACCTTCCTAGTGAGAGTTGCACTGGACTGAAATTACAATGCAGCTTTTATAGGGTGTAAGATACAAAGCAAACAATGTTCCTTATGAGACATAACCTTAATGGAACGAGCAGCCTTATCATGTAGAAGCTATATTGGTCAGTGGCGTGGGGTGCAGTTCATTCCCTACATATCTCATCCCAGCAGCCGGCATTAAGGGAATTATTTTCTCATGGATTCTAACTATTCTAAGCTGATTGACCTTCATAGGAAAGCTCGTTCTGATTTCTACTTTCCCAGGGAAAAAGAGATTCTTCTGTTCAATAACTTAGTTTACCTCACTTCATACTGTCCATTATTTTGAGGAAAAGCTCTTCTATTCCTATACTTTCTAGTGTTTTCATTATGAATGGGTATTGGGTTTTGTAAAATGCCTTTTTCTGCATCTATTGAAATAATCATGTGATTTCTGTTGGTTTGATTATTGATATGGTCAACTATGTGGATGGTTTTCCTAATATTGAACCATCCTTGCATTCCTGATATAAGTCCCATCTGGTAATAGTGGATAACTCTCATGATCATTTCCTGGAGTCTTTTTGCTAATATTCTATTTAAGATTTTTGCATCTATGTTCATTAAGTAAATTGGTCTGTAGTTTTCTTTCTGTTTTTGGTCTGTCTGGCTTTGGAATCAATACCATATTTGTGTCATAAAAATAATTTGATAAGACTCCTTCTTTGCTTATTTTGTCAAATAATTTATATATTTGACAATATGCAATTGTCAAATTTGTATTTTGTTGTAATACATTTAAATGTATTGCATTGGGATTAGTTGCAAAGAACAATTCTTTAATCAGAACAAGGGAGACAGAGATCATATGGCCACCACACAGAGCCATAAATGTGTACTCACAGAGAGACAAGCTCTGGGATTCTGGGAACAATGTCTCCAGGAAAATGCACCAAGAATTGGAATTTCCAAGGAATTAAAAACTTAGGGTTTTATATGCACTTTGGGGAATAAAGGGAAGGAAGGACAATTGATTGGCCTACAGGGAGGGTAGGGAAGGAGAATTCTAGCCTAGGTCTGGGCTATCCTGGGGAGGTCTAGATACAATAGGAGAAACTTTTAAGACAAAGGGGTACTTAATATTTGATTTATCTCTATCTCTCCTATTCAGGATATTTAATGGATGCTTGATGACTTATTGTTCAGTGTGAGACAAAAGGGTCAGTTTGGGAGGCAACTTCCAGAGGGACAAAGGTAAATTTGGGGGTTCCCAAAAACAGATTGTCAATTTCTATATTCTGTCTCTGAGCTTCCTAGAGTAAACTCCAGGCTTAGAGAAACCAATTCTTTGTTTGTTTGTTTGTACCAGTCAGAAAATATTAGATAACAAAAGGAAGAGATTTTTAAAATATCATGATCATAGCTTAAACCAGCTCACTAGAGCCAAGTATTAAAATTTCAGTGTGAACATTTATATATGAGAAATCAGCAAGTGCTATTAATCAGGATTATTTTCTTTTATTGTCTAGTCTTAAAAAAGAGATGAAGAAAATGCTAATCATTCATGTTGATCTTAAAAATACATACTTCCTTTCTAGCCCCCAAAGTTGCTTGCTAAATATTTACCAGTGTCAGCCTTGAAAAACACAGAACCACCAAAATAGTTAGGAGGAACAGCCAGGACAAGGAAGACAATGCTCAGATGGGCCATTACAAAGTCAAGGGCTAGATATTTCACAGAGTCAAAGCTCTGACACTGGGAACAATGTCTCCAGAAAAAAAGCCCTGCCAAAGGAGACTTTCTGATGAGCTAAAGAACTTGGGGTCTTATATGTATTTTGGGGAATAAAGGACAGGAAAGTTCAATTGATTGGCTTTACAACAGACACAAGGGAAGGAAGATGCTGGACTGCCTGGAAGAGGTAGATGCTTTATGGTGAATATAAGAAAAGAATGATTCTAGCCTAGGGCTGGACTAAGTGGGAGAGGTCTCTGATACCATGGGAGAAACTCTCAGGACAAAAAAGGGTACTTAAGATTTGATTACATCTACTAATTCTAAACTGAGATGATTGTGTACTTTCAGGTTTATTGATCAGTCTGTGACAAGGTAAATCTGGGACTTCCCTTAAGGCAAGTTCCCAAGGGACAGGGGCAAACTTGGGGCTTCCATAAACACTGCTGACACCAGTATACACATGGCTAGAAGGGACCTTGGATATAATCCAGGTCCTCATGAATGTGTTTGCACCTAGGAAAGTCATTTAAACTTTCTTGACATCTTTATATTTGTAAACTGATGGATTTGGATTAAGAGATTTTAAAGTTCTGAAATCTGAAATTATTATGTGACAAAATTGTTTTATGAAACCCTTGGGAACTTGCCTTCAAGAAACTTCTCTGATAAACCCTGGTTCCAGACCTAACAATAAGCCATCAGGCACTTACTGAAATACTCTGAATAGGAGTAGTGGATGTAGGCAAGTGTTTAGTACACTTTTTGTTTTCTTAGTTTTTCTTATTATATCAGGTTTCTCCTAGGTACTAGGGTACCTTGGGCTATCACCTCTTTCCCAAGCTCCTAGGTAATGATTCAGTTACTTCTTTTTGTTTATATTCCATAAAGGATAACTAGAACCCCAAAATTTAACAAAAATTCCCACTCTTGGTGCAAATTGTAAAGGGCTGTTGAAATGAAAGCAGAGATATTTTATTTTCTTCTCAGTAAATGTACAGGCTCAGTCCTCAGAAGGAAATCAAGGTTGTAGAGGAAGTTTGTAAGTTGTAATCATTACTTTTTTTTTTATCATATAGGATCTCCTTTTCCTTAGACTACTTGTAGATCTAAGTGAAAACTTGGAATGTCCCATCCAGGTAACCTAGGGCCTATTCAATGTAGGCTCTCTATTCAAAAGGATTTGTTATAGATTGCTCAGTTATTCAGTTCAGATATTAGAGAAAAATTAACTGGATTGAAATATCTGGAGACAATTTTAAGATTATATATCAACAATTAGATCCCTAATATAGGCAGATAAAGAAATTCACATAATACTAAAAGAACAAGAAAAGAATAATTTAGAATTTAGGAAATAATCACTTTAAGATGTGCTGAGATGGAGTCATAATGACAGACCAATAAGCTCAGAAATTGTGTTATTTGATCAGAGTAATAATATAAATTAAATTATAAAAATAAAACAGCTTCCTAAACAGATGGTTTCTGAGCACTCCAAAATTGAAAATGATCAAGATTAAATATCGCATTTGGTAAGAACAGATCATACCAACTAACCTCATTTCCTTTTTTTTTTGGACATTTTGCTTATGTAAGTGCATAAATTGTTCTGCACTGTGTAGAACATTCTATGGTATTTTTATTTCAGCAAAACATTTGATAAAATCATTGGTCCTGTTATGTTCAATTTATGTTCATTTAAAGATGATATGAACCTAGTAGAGGCAATGTATAAGTGAGATGGCAAAATTTGAATCCAAAAAGGTCTTCATGAGTTAGAATGATAGACTGGATCTAATAAATAAAATAGGATCAGAATTCAATTCAGTTACTAGTGCCTTTTGTCACGTCTTTTCTCTCTTCTCCCAACCCAACTCTGTCAATGGGTGATAAGGATAAAATAAGGTGGTTGGGGGCAGGCAACAGGAATCAGTCATCAATCCTTTATTGAGTAAAGAAGCTGGCAAGCAGAGCAGGAAGCCTGTTGCTTTACTAGCTCTCTAAGGGGAGCTCAAAGTGGCCTTTTATGTGGTTCTTGAAAATGGTATTTCCATGAAAGGGGCAGTGACAGAAGGTAGGGACTGGAGTCCCAATTGGGAATTGGACCATCTGAATAGCAGCAAGTAAGGGATGAGTCATTTGAACAAACTGGTGGGAATCAAAGAGTGGGAAAGGGCCATTGCGGGCTTGGGGCTACAGAATCTGGGCAAGTTCGTAGAAGTAGCTTTTATCAGGGAGTCCCAGGAGTTGCTACACTGGGTGGCTCTAGGCATCACCAGCACCAAAAGCCTGAGTTGGGGCCTCTTCTGGGTTTGGTATGGTCATCTCTGTTTTCAATGTGATTTCATCAGTCCTTGGATAGAAAGGGAGCTCAACCAAATAATTAGTATTGTTTATTCCATTTTCACATGGAGAAGATTCCCCCAAAAACATTACCCCAAATTCAAATTCAAGGTACGCTGTGGTTACACAATCACTTAAAAGATAGCACCTGAATCCCATCTGATATTAATGTTTAATAGTCAGCCAGTAGATTCTATTAGTTCCAAAGTAGGTTATTTCAAAGAAATAGTATTGTAACAAAAACTGTAACAGTACATCCCCTCCATAGACTTAGGGTACACTCTCCCAGACATAAGCACCTCAATAGAAAGAGTAGAGATAGGTAAGGCAAACATATGGAGAGGCAAGCATAGAGGGAACATCTCCTTCCAGTGCACAGGAGGAGGGGAAACTCTTATCTCCAGTGCTAGGGGTCACTAGTGCTGATATCCCCTAGCTATTGCTTCCACCCAGTGCATGTTTTTTGCTGAACATGGTTCTGGTGAACACAGAGTTTCCAATAGGTTCTTGTTCTAGGATTTTGTTCTGTGTGGTATTTCGTCTACTGTTGCAATCCTGGCATGCCTTTTCTGCTTTTCAAATTCGGGTTCAACTGAAAGCATTTGCTAGCTCTTTCTGCTGAGAAATAGGAGTGAAGGGATATTTGTCCTACTAACTCCTGCAAGCAGGGTTTACCAGTTTTCCAATTAAATCCCCTCAGTCTTTGCATGTAGATAAATGGAAGAGGGAAAAGAAGAGGGAAGGCGCAGAGATAAATTGAAATAGATGAAAGTCATTATTTCTAGTACTTGCCTAGTCCCATTCTGGACACATATTCCCTACTCAGTAAACTCCAGTGGCTTCCTATTGTGAATACAAAATACTGTTTTGCATTTAATGTCCTTCATAACTTAGCCCTCTTCTACCTTTAGTCTTCTTACACTGTTCTTCAATATGTTTTCTTTGATCCATTGCCGCAGGTCTACAGACTATCCTACCAGTAAAATACTCCATCTCTTGGCTCCACGAATTCTCTCCAGCTGTTTTTATGCCTGGGATTTTCTCCCTCTCCACTCCAACTACTTACCTCTCTAGCTTCCTTTAAGTCCCAACTAAAATCCCACCTCTTATTGGAAATCTTCCTGAAATCCTTCTGTTATAGGGTTCGGATGTGTACCCCTGGGGTTCCGGAAGGATACTGACATGGGCACTGTACCCCCAGAAGCTCAGGCAAACTATTATCAGGGAGATTCCTTTGCTCCCTTACATCCTCATGACTCCCAGCCTAAAACATCCAATGGCCCCTATAGGACCCTGACATGATTGTCCTCCTTTGATCCTCCTTTAGATTTAAGATGGACAGAGAGATGCACCTCCAGGTTACACCTCAATTCTATCGGGCTTTAAGCCATCTGCAATGTGGCTTCTGAGTTCTTCATTCAATAGAAACAGCTTTTTTGATGCCAAGTGACCTAATACAGTCTTTCCTCAGTTCTCATCCTCCTTCACATTCTTTGAATCTTTTGACCTTCTCCTTCTAGTTCATCTCCCCACACCTCGTTTTCCCTGATTCTGCCCCACGGTTCTCCTATCTGTCCATCCACGCCTCTCTCTCCTTTGCTATTTTGTTATCCACGCTATGCCTATTAATTGTGTTTGTGAGACAGGTGAATGGTCCAATGGGTAAAGTGCTGAGTCTGAAAATCTAAGCTCAAATCCAGTCTCAGGCACTTATTAGAGGTGTGATCTTGGACAAGTTATATAAGTTGTCTCATACTCAGTTTCCCATGTGTAAAAGAAGATAATAATGAAATCTATCTCTACTATTTTAATATTTCTATAACAAAAGAAGATTAATTTACTTCAGTGATCCATGAGGGTCTATGTGGTTTTAATGAATCACCTTTAGATTCCTCTAACAATAAAAACATAATGATATTCGATTTTTTAATTATCAATAGTATTTCGTATTTGTGAGATGCTTCTCTACAAAGAGCTCAGAGCTTCAAGGTTTGCAAAACTGAGAATCAATTATGGAGGAGCTGTGCATTTAACATATGTGCCCCCAGAAAGCCCAGGCTAAGTAGATAAAGCATTATTGGAATAAGGATTAGCTTTTTCACCCAGTTAGAATAGAATCCCTATTGATTACTTCTAGAAAATAGAGAAATAATTATTGAAAAGGAAAAACAAAACAAAAACAAAAGGAAACATAAGTTTGAAAAAGCAAATACTTTTGCTAAATACACATGCACAGGGGCCAAATATAGAGAGAGCAGAGCCAGAGGTCCTGCTGCTTCCCAAATTCTGTTCAACCCTCTAAACAAGATCATCTTGAAAATTTCTTAAATTCTTCTATGATAAATTTTCTCCATCTCTTTGAAACCATTATTTGGGTAGATTATTTGCTATCTCATAATTAAAATCCAGTTTTATTGTGTGGTCAAGAGAAATGGTTAAAAAGCAGAGTAAAGCCTGAAAGGCAATGAAAATGGACCCAAGAGAAGCAGATGGAACAGTCATGCGCCAGCAGGGGAAGAATTCCATGCAATTCCAAAAGAGGAAAAACTATTGGCCAGAACTCAGTCTGGTCACTCTTCTCACTTCTCTGATTGACTCAGTCTCTCACCAGAGACTCTGACCAGAGCTAGGGAGCAGAGTTGGTTTTCCATATACCTTTTCCTACCTGGCTGTTGCTGAAGAAGGCTTTCTGCTTTGTTGTTGAAGATCATCCTGAATCATCATTTTTACCCTTCAAAGACAGTTGATCTCCCCTCAAATATAGCTATAGAAAAGATAGGGGTAGGGTCTCCCCAGTCCCTCTGTCCTATCCTTTCCCCTTTTTACCTTTCTTTCCCAAGAACAAATTAGCCATTTAGTATACAAAAGACTGTTTCTGAAGTTTGTAATAGGAGGGAAGATTGTCAAAATTCATAAAGAAGAAAGTTGGGGGAGGTTGACTCACTCTTGGTCAGGTCCAGACTCCATTAAGCTCAGTGGGGAAGGAGGAAGTGGCCCCCTCTAGCTGCTGGTTTCCTGTTTCTAGCACTTTGAGGTCCCCTCTGGAAATCCCACCATTACAATTGAACAGATAGCAACAGGACAATTAATGCCCTGTGAGAATATTTCCAATAGTGATTGAAGAGTTCATAGATCTTTCACAGGTTCCTGTTTTGTTAGAGATCTACCTTGCTTTTACATGAGGATAATAATAATGATAATGATAATAATAATAATACCTAGTCTATTTTATGTTTTAAGGTTTGTTGAGTGCTTTACACATTACATAATTTGATTCTCACAATAACCCACCTATTTTATAAATGGAGAAATTTGAGTCACAGAGAGGTTAAGTGATTTGCCCTGTTTCATGTAGCTAGTGAAAGTCTGAGATGGAATTTGAATTCAAATAAAAACTCTATCACTGTGACACATAATTGTTTTTTGAAGTCAGTCTCTATCTCTGTCTAAAATAACACTTAAATATATATATATATATTAATACACTTTGTAGAAATCATGTGAAAGCTCAGTGTACATCCTCAAGATATTTAACTTTTTAAAGCTATTTTAAAGTTACATTTCAAATTCCAAGTCTGTAATTTCATCAGTGTAGATCAGTCAAACTAATGGTGAAGGTCTTTAACTTAGCTGGTATTGTTATCAAATAAGAAACCTAGAATCCCCCATTGAGCTCATATTGAAAGAGTTTCCAATTTGGCAAGTCCAGCCAGAGCTTGTATCCCAGCTTGTATTCTTCAAAATTCTGGGTCATCTCAGTGTAACAGTGAGATATATCATTTGGAATATGATTTAATGAGTGTTTAAGAGGAGATGTCAAATAAATATGAAGATATTGTTTTGTAAAACAAATATACCTATATATAAGCTTACTCTGTTGAAAAAGTACAGGTGTATGAAAAATTGTTTAATACTGAATTTTTATTTATTTTTAGATGAAACACACAGAGAAAACAGACAATAAATTTACCTAAACGAAGATAATAAAATATTAAAGTTATATCAAATATGTAGAAAACAAAAAACTTATAAGAACTATGCCTGAGTAGGTATCATTTGAACAAATTTGCTGACTTGGTACTATGGGAATTTTAAGTATTATTCTTTTAAAAGAGGATGAATTATAGTGATAAAATATAGAATGTACAGAATATTAGAGTCATAGTTTCAGGATTTGTATATTGATATAAGAAATGTTTAAAATACCAAACTCAGGATTTGGGAAAGACATATAATTATTGTGCAATGGTGGATTTGGAGAGAGTGACTATTTACAAATATTTCCTATCTAAATAGAAATGTAATCACCATCAGTTTGGAAAACTGGTGATAGCAAGGAAATAAAGAACAAAAAAATTACAAAATGACTCCCCTGCTTCTAAACTAATAGAGACTGTGTCAGAATAGACAGAAGAGAGTACAAAGAAAATGTTTTGAGGCAGCTAAATGGCTCAGTGGATTGATTACCAGGACTAGAGATGGGAGGTCCTAGATTTAAATATGGTCTCAGACACTTCCTAGCTGTGTGACCCTGGGCAAGTCACTTAACCCATATTGCCTAGCCCTTACTGCTCTTCTGCTTTGGAAGCAACACACAATACTGATTCTAAGATGGAAAGTAAGTATTTTTTTAAAAAAAGAAAAAAATTTTAATTAATCAGAGAGGGACTTATGAGAAAGGATGCTATCCACATCTAGAGAAAGAACTGTGGGAGTTAAAACAGAGAAGAAAAACAACTGCTTGTTGACATGGATCAATGGAGATATAATTTGGGATGTAGACTCTAAATGATCACCCTAGTGTAAATATCAATAATATGAAAATAGGTCTTGATCAATGACACATGTAAAACTCAGTGGAATTGTGTGTTGGCTATGGGAAGGGGGGTAGGTGGGAAGGGAAAGAATATGAATCTTGTAACCATGGAAACATTTTCTTAATTAATCGATTTTAAAAATTAAATTAAATTAAATTAAAAGACTAAAACAGAAAAAAATAATCAGAAATATGTATTTAACCAGAAATAACAAATTTAAAAGTCTGTGAAAGCTTTTTAAAAATATCAACAAATTGATATGCTACTAAGGACTATACTTGTATTCAGTGTAACTATAAATAAATACATTTATAATCATTATATGTATAAATGAAACCAGAAAACATAAGTTTCAACTAATGAAAATATGACTCACAGGTGCTCAGTGTAGAAGTTAATTTTAAAAGTTTATAGAATCAACTTCTATTATTCTATGTTCTATCTATAAAATGGAATTGAGACACTTGATATTTGCTTATCTAAAATTATAGGACACAATATCATCATAACTAATTGAAAGAATATCATTCTATCTAATTCATAAGATGGAGTAAAGGCATTAAATGAAGGAAATTTGGTATATTAAGAGATTGAGATACTAACTATGCAGAAACCTAAATTCTATGTATTATGAGCACATATGTTTACACACACACACAGAAACAGAAAACAGTCATAAACATATATACACAGGATATCATTATGATAAAGGAATTAAGAGTCACTATATGGAAAGCTCTAAGAATCACTATGTGGAAAGCATTTTATAATATCATAAAATTAAATTCTATTTAAAAAAGATTACTGTTGGAAAAACTACAGGTAAATCAGTTTTCTTTATATAGATTCCTTGTTCATTAAAGATCAAAGTTTATACATGAGAAAATAAATATAAGGAAATAAGATGAATAATTGTTCCAGTTCCAAATTGATGTATTTATACACTCTTTTGAAGTAAAAAAGGATTTATTTCCCTTCCTTAAAAAAATCAAAACCCACTTAAATGAATCATCACAATGAAGAATCAAAAGGGTCTAGAAATCACCTTAGCCAACAGACCCTTGATCTCCTTGCCAAAGAATAGAAATAAGACATCCAGTGGAAAAACTGGTTATGTTACAGAAGAATTTGATGTAAAATGTTGAACAATTTCATAAAATAGCTAGAAATATTAAAGAAGAAAAATAATCTCATAGGGAAATGTGAAGGAAAGGACCCCCCCCAAAAAATCATCCTGACATCATTTATAAATGAAAATGGAAGAAAAATGCATAGAAAAAAATGACAAAGCTTGTAAGGATTTATTTTTCAAATTATTTTCTCAATCAACGTAAGAAGAGTCATCAAATTTTGACTAATATCACAGGAATGTGCTACGTGAAGTCAAAATAAACCTAAAGAAACAATTTAGGGAGAGTATCTGGATTAAATCATGTCTACAAAGAGGAAGTCTGTGCTGGATATGACAAAATTGTTATGGCATCAATCCTCATTATATCTGAAATAAGGAAGTGTATACAAAATGACAGAAATCATGGCCTTTACTACCCCCAAAAAAGAGAGCAAGAAAATATCAATAACTATTGACCAAATATCTACTTTTCAAACTGCAAAAAAAGGATCGTAATATGTCCATGCATTAAGGAAATCCTTGATGAAGGTATGATAGAAGAACAGACAGGATTTTGCAAAATATAATTCTATAAAAGGCTATATCATATTTATAGTAAAACAACTTAAAAAGTACCGAGAAGGTATGATAGAAGAACAGACAGGATTTTGCAAAATATAATTCTATAAAAGGCTATATCATATTTATAGTAAAACAACTTAAAAAGTACCGAGAATACAAGAACCCGCTTCATTTATTGTTTACTATATGAAAGTATTTGATTCAGAAAAGCAAAATGCAGTCTTAACAGTTCTTTTCCAGAAACATCTCCCATTTCAAATGAGTCATAAAACAGGGATGAACACTTGTTTAAAGAGGATATTATCCATCACAGAGCTCAAATAGAAGGACTGTAATTGTTCAAGAAGTCTAGATACAATTATTTGCAGATGATATTATGCTAGTTGTGTCTTACAACATTGTGGAACCTCTACATAGCATCCATAATTGCTCAAAAGAATTTGGCCTAACTATCTTCACAGGAAAAAACAACTGGATGAACATTCTGAATTTCAGATTGTGACATTTTAGTGTACCTTAGAGATGGTGCTTTAGTACTCACACCTTGAACAGACATTGCAAGTAGTCAAAGAATTAAATAGGAAGAGAGGAATCACCTTGATTTTCTTTGAGAAATTGCACAGCACTTTTAATTACACCAGCTTTCTCCCAGGAACACAGCTCTATCTTAAACACATTTATATTCTTTTATTTTAATTTTCTTATAATTTATTTATTTATTTAGAATATTTTTCCATGGTGACATGATTCATGATTTTTATCATTCCTCTTTCCTCCCCCCTCCTAGATTCGACAAGCAATTCCACTCCGTTATACATGTATCATTGTTCAAAAGTTATTTCCATGTTATTCATATTTGCAAGAATATAGGCCAATATCCTAATCATATCCCCATTGAACCATGTGATCAATCACATATTTTTATTCTGCATGTCTACTCCCACAGTTCTTTCTCTGGATGTGGATGGTGTTCTTTCTCATAAGTTCCTCTGGATTGTTCTGGGTCATTGCACTCTTGCTACTAGAAAAGTCTATTATATTTGATTGTGTCATAGTGTATCAGTTTCTGTGTACGATGTTCTCCTTTTTGTACAATGGTTTTGTTCCTTTCACCCTGTATCAAATCCTGGAGACCTTTCCAGTTCACATGATATTCCTTCAGTTCATCATTCCTTAATAGTATTCTATCACCATCAAATACCACAATTTGTTCAGTCATTCCCCAATCCATGGACAGCCCCTCATTTTTCAGGTTTTTTTGCCACCACAAAGAGCACAGCAATAAATATTTTTGTAAAAGTATTTTTCCTTATTATCTCTTTGGGGTACAAACCCAACAGTGGTATATCTGGATCAAAGAGCAGGCAATATTTGAAAGCCCTTTAGATACAATTCCAAATTGCCCTTCAGAATACTTGGATTAATTCACAACTGCATCAGCAGTAAATTAGTGTCACAATTTTGCCACATCCTGGCCAATATTTATTACTTTCCTTTGTTGTCATATTAGACAACCTGCTCAGTGTGAGGTGATCCCTCAGAGTTGTTTGTATTTGTATTTCTCTAATCAGGAGGGATTTAGAACACTTTCATGTGCTTATTCATAGTTTTGATTTCTTCATTTTACAACTGCCTAATCGTATCCCTTGACTATTTGTCGACTAGGAAATGTCTTGATTTTTTGTAAATTTGACAGTTCCTCATATATTTTGGAAATTCAATCTTTGTCAGAGAGTTTCATTATGAATATTTTTTTTTACCAGTTTGTTGCTTTCCCTCTAATTTTCGTTAAATTTATTTCGTTTGTACAAAACTTTTGATTTTATGTAATCAAAATAATTCATTTTACATTTTGTAACATTCTCTATCTCTTTTTTGGTCTTAAATTCCTTCCTTTCCCACAGATCTGACAGCTATACTATTCTATGTTCCACTAATTTACTTATAATTTTCCTCTTTATATTTGTCATTTACCCATTTTGAATTTATCTTGGTATAGGATGTGAGATGTTGATCTAGACCTGATTTTTCCCATAACATTGTTCACTTTTTTCCAGCAGTTTTTGTCAAGTAGTGAGTTCTCTTCTCAAAAGCTGGGATCTTTTGGTTTACCAAACACTAACTTGCTGAGGTCATTTACCATGTCTATTCCAATGATCCACCCTTCTGTCTCTGAGCCAGTACCATATTGTTTTGATGACCACTGCTTTATAGTAAAGTTTGAGATCTGGGACTACAAGGCCCCCATCCTTCACATTTTTTTACTTGATATTCTTGATCTTTTGTTCTTCCAGATTAACTTTGTTATAATTTTTTCTAATTCTATTATAAAGGTTTTTTGGTAGCTTGATAGGTATGGCACTGAATAAGTAAATTAATTTGGGTAGGATTGTCATTTTTATTATATTAGTTCATCCTACACATGAGCAATTAATGTTTTTCCAATTACTTAGATCCAATTTTAATTACATCACCAGTGTTTTGTAGTTTTCTCATAACTATATTCTTACAGAAAGGCTGTACTGCTACACATCATGCTACATAGTCCAAAGACTAAAAGTGCCAGTTAATTCAAAGAACACTGGAATTGTGAATGGTGGATGGGACTTGTATGCAACATGTCACCACAACAGAATTGCACAGGAAAAATTTTGTAAGGAAAATTAGCCTTCTGTTTCTTCCAAAAATCATAACCAGGTTTTATTTGTTCTTCCCTTCCAAGTCATATTGTTATCTCCTTCTGAAGATCACTTTATTCCCAGAGGGACCCTGGCTTTCTCTTTCAGCCATTCAAACACCAAAATTCTTCGCTATTGAAACAGAGTAATAATTATCTTTGAAGTGTTAGAGTTCTTTCTGTTTGTAAGCTTTTCCTGTAATATTGCTCGAGATTTACACTTTCAGAGACTATTGTAGTTGCTATCATTATTACTGCCACTCTAGCTAACATACTTGTTTAGAAAAAGAGATCATTTACAGCTCTAAAAATTTCCCAGTCAGCAACTTTAGTTGAGATATAGGGACAACAAATACAGACATCCTTTCTGTATCTGATGTGTGGTATAGACATTTGCCACCAAAGTGGATATTTCTAATTGTTCAAGAACTGACAAGCACTTTCTACTGAACACTCATTTTGTTCTCTTAAAACATTAGATCAGATTTTTTCAAATCACCCAAAACTGTCCATCAGCTGTCACTGTTTCTTATCCATTCTTCCTCTTTGCCTTAAGTTTGGAGTGGTGCTTCTTGCTTTCATAAGGAAAAATCATTCATTTTCAGAATAGGCAGAGGAAAATGTCCCAGCCACTCTTATACTTGTTCTGAAACCAAGAATACAGTATGGTTGTATAATGTAAACATCTAGTTAATAGCAAACATTTCCAAGTATGCCATATTACAAGGCAAACTATTTTAGCTCTACCTTACTATTTATCTAAATTACAGAATAAAAAAATTTTGAAAGAATATGCTTATTTTTAAACAAGTAAGTACTAAAATCATTGAAACAAAAATTATGTGAGCATAAAGTATATATTATAGCCAATGACTAAATTTTTCTCAATTGTTCAAGATACTTTCCTAAGTTTATTTGTGGAAAACAAAAGTTTAATTATCTAATGATTCTAAATGGATAATTCAAGTAGAATAGATTATTTAAACAAAGAATAGCTATGGTAATAGATGGGAAACATAGAATATAGTTCATGAATTTGCTGTTATCTGAGGCTAAACCCAAATAATCAGAAATGTCAAGACAATTTTCTATTTCTCTGAATCAGTAAAATGAAATATATTTTTCAAAAAAGTAATCAAATATTGGATAATCTATACAAATCTACTTTATAATTTCTCCAAACATCAGAGATTTTCTATGTTGGGAGGGAGGGTTTTCTGTTGTTGTAGTTGTAGTTAAACTTGACATAACAATCATAAACATCCATTTTTATCAGTTTTGCATAATAAAAATAAGCATCTAAAAGTTAAAAACAAGTTACTTTATTAAAATTCATATAAAAATAAAAACTAAAATTAACATGTTTTCATCAGTTCCTAATTATTTAAATATTTCAATAATTCAACTCTTCTGTATTCTCATCATCAATATGCTTTCTGACAAAATAAAACACCCAATCCTACTAAAAACGCTAGAGAACATTATAATAAATGGAACATTCCCTGAGATGATCAATGTCATCTATCTAAATCTAGTGGCAAGCATTATCTATAATGACAATAAACTAGAAGCCTTCCTAATAAGAACAGGAGTGTGCCAAGGATATCCATTATCACTACTACTACTAGTCAATGTTGTGCTAGAAATGTTAACTATAGCAATAAGAAGAGAAGAAATTGAAGGAATTAGAATAGTCTTTATAAGTAAATAATGCTTTTACTCTTTGTAAATGCTATGGCATACTAAGAGAATCCAAGAGAATCAACCAAAAAATTAACCGAAACAGGGAACAATTTTAGTAAAGATGCAAAATATAAAATAAATCCACATAAATCATTAGAATTTCCTTTCACTGTCAATGAAGTCCAAAAGCAAGAGGAAAAAATTCCCATTTAAAAATAACTACAGACCCTTTACCTGAACTGAAAACTAACAAGACTACAAAACACTTTCTACACAAATAAAGTGAGATCTTTGGATTGGAAAAATTGAAAAAACATTATTTGTTCATGGGTAGGCCAAACCAAAATAATAAAAATGTCATTTATACCCAAATAAATTTACCTATTCAATTTCATACAAATCAAACTACCCCCAAATGATTGAATAGACACAAAAATAATGAAATTCAACTAGGATAACAAACTAAGAATATCAAGAGAATTAATGAGAAAAATATAAAGGAAGGTGGATTAGCTATGCTAGGTCCTAAACTATAGCATAAAGCAACAACCAATAGAACAATCTGGTTCTTTAAATATTATTGATGAGAGAATTGTAAAACAACTCCAAGATATCTCACACCAACAGCCTGACTAATATGATAAATGGGCAAAATAATAAATGTTGGAAGAAAGGTGGAAAAAAAGTTGACATTAATACATAGCTGGTGGAAATGTTAACTGATTCAACCATTTTGGGGGACTGATCCAGAATTATACTCAAAGGATTATAAAACTGTGTATACCTAATAACAATATCATTATTAGGTTCATCAAGTAAAACATTATCAAGAAAAAAGGAAAAGAAGCTATATGTTCTAAAATTTTTATAGCAGTTGTGTTTGTGGTGGCAAAGAACTGGAAAAGATGTTCACAAATTGTGAATTTAAAATAACTATTAATAAAACTATCATCACAAATAAGAAGATCCAGGACAACTCAAAGAAACTCATAACAGAAAGGTCTGTCAACCTCCATAGAAACAACTGAAGGAGTATGAATGCAGATTGAAGCATGTCATTCTTCACTTTCTTTTCTTTTTTCCTCTAGCATAAGTGGCATGACAGTTCTAAGATAAATTAAAAGTATCTTTAGTGATATCAAAAATGCCACAAATAATTAATAATTAGAGAAGGGCAAATTATTTAAATTTTTATAAATTTAATAAGAAATTTCCACATAGGTTTTCCAAAGTCATATATAATCCATACTGTCTCTCTTCTTTCTTCCCTCCCCCTTCCTGGAACTGATGGCATAAAGCATATTTCCATATTATTCATTTTTGTAAGCAAATAGTCTTATAAAATCAAAACCCCCAAACACATACCCAAATGAATAAGTGATAAATCACATGTTTTCATCTGCATCTACTCCTACAGTTGTTTCTCTGGAGTGAACAGCATTCTTTTTCTTGAGGCCTCAGAATAGTCCTGAATGTTCTTATTGCTGTTAGTAGCAAAGTCTTTCACATTAGATTATTCCATATTTCCCAATTACTATGTATATTGATCTCCTGATTCTGCTTATTTCACTCCGCATCACTTCATGTAGGTCTTTCCAGCTTTTTCTGAAATCATCCTGTTCATTATTCCTTACAGCACAATAGTATTCCTTCATCACCATATGGCACCATTTGTTCAGTCATTCCCCAATTGAGGGACATCCCTTTAGTTTCCAAATATTTGCCACCACAAGAAGTGCAGCTATATTTTTATATAATCAAGTCCTTTTCCATTTTTTAAAATCTCTTTGGGATACAGACCCAGTAGTGGTATTACTGGGTCAAAAGGTATACTTTAGGCATAATTCCAAATTATCCTCCAGAATCAGTTTACAACTCTACTAGAAATGCATGAGTATCCCAATTTTGCCATATCCCCTCCAAAATTTATCATTTTCCTTTACTGTCCTATTGGTCAGTCTGATAGGTGTGAGATGATATCTTATAATTGTTTTAATTTACATTAGAAAAATGAAAATTAAAGTAATTCTTAAATACCATCTCACACCTATCAGACAGGCTAATTATGATAAAAAGGAATATGGGAAAACTGTGATATTAATACACTGTTGCTATACTTATAAAGTAAAACAATAATGGAATTGAAATTTGAAGGAATTTAGAGGAGAGGAATTTAGAACCATGTCTAATAGGCTATAAAAGTGTGCATATCTTTTGAGTCAGTCACAACACAACAAGATCTGCAACCCAAAGACTTCAAAGATGGGGGGGGGAATGACTTACTGGTATTTATAGCAGCTCTTTTTGCAGTGGCAACAAATTAGAAAATTAAGGAATGTCCATACATTGGAAAATGGCTGAATATATTGTAGTATATGAAATGGAATAATATTGTGCCATAAGGAATGAAGAACAGCACAATCATAAAACAATATGGAAAGACATATGAAATGATACAAAATCAAGTGAGCTGAAGCAGGAGAATTTTGTACAGAGTAATAGCAGCAATATATGACGAACAAGTGAATAACTTATCTATTATCCATAATGCAAGGATCTAAGGCAATTCTAAGGGACTTGTAATGAAAAAAGCTCTCTACCAGCATAGAATGAACTGATACAATCTGAATGGCATATGAAGCATACAGTTCTTCGATTTATTTCGTTCATGAATTTATCTAGAGTAGATGTGATATGTTTTAATCTTGCAAAATGAATAATATGGAACTGTGTATCACTTGAAAACACCTATATCAGATCATTTGATATCTAGGGATGTGATATAGATGTGAAGAAGGGACAGAATATGACATAAAATTATCAGAAAAAGGATCACTAAAATTGTGTCTATGTGTAATCTGGGAAAACAATATTTTTTAAAGCACAACAATACTCTATCACAATCATAAACCATAGTTTGTTCACCCATTTCCAAGTTCATATTCATCCCTTCAAATTCTAGTTCTTTACCACCACAAAAAGAATTGCTATGAATTATTTCATATATATTTCTTTTACTTTTTTTCTTTGATGTCTTTGTGGAAATGGAAATAGGAGTGGTATTTCTGGGTCAGAGGGTATGTACAATATTATAGCCCTTTGGTCCTAATTCCAAATTGTTCTCCAGAATTGTTAGACCAATTCACTGAGCTACTAGCAGTTTGTTAGTATACCTAATTTCCCCTCATTGCCTCTGGCATTTATCATTTCTGATAGATATGAGGTTATATCTCAGAGTACTTTAATTTGCTTTTCTCTAATCATTTTTTCATATGAATATAGATAACTTTGATTTCTTCTGCTGAATACTGTTTATGTCCTTTGAACATTTATCAAGTGGGGAATGGCTTTCATTTTTATAAATTTGACTGAGCCATAAACACAGTAAATATTTGAGAAATGAAGCTTTTATAGATAAAAATTGTCATAAATATACCTGATAGCTCTTAGCATAAGGTTGTTTACCTAATTACCTCTTTTAATTAGGTGAATTTTTGCTTTTGTTTTGTTATGATATCTCATTTGAAGTCATGCTATCTCATTTGAGGTCATGATATCTCCACCCTACTTTTTTCAGGTTTAGAGGATCTTTTTTTACTATTTATTTTTACACATAATATAATATACAAAATAAAATATGATACATATGATTTGTCATAAATTATGATAAATATTATCAAAAAGTAACAAATATATTTTATTTTGCTTTTTCCCCCCAAAAATCTACATTCTATTCTTTTTACCCTTTCCCTCCCATACCTCATCCTTCCCCAAGAAGGCAGGTAATATAATATAGATTGAGCATATATTATCACATAACATATATTTCCATATTCATTATGTGAAACAAGACACCTAATGCTTTCACAAGAGAAAAATTTATAGAGTAAATAATGTGAAGAATGGCATATTTAAATCTGCATTTATCTGAGCCTTTTGTGGTGATGGATATCCTTTTTTGTCATGAGTACCTTAGAATCTTCATGAAAGTTTAAAAGCCCTTGATTTCATTAGATATTTTTCATATGAAGAATTATACACTGTTTTTCTGAAGTTATTCTTGGTTGGAGTCTTAGCTCTTTTGTCTTCTGACATATCATATTTCAATAACTCGTTAGCCTAACCCATACTATTCTGAATACCTAATGGGTCAGTTTTTATTTCAGTCCCTGCTCTCAAGCAGTTTACATTCTATTTAAGGTATATTCAAATAATAAATAAACATAAATGTAGGACAAGTTTCAATAACTCCTTTAATAGAGACTGTGGAAGACTTCTGGGCTAAGATGATGGCAGATTAGAGGGAAGGGCCATACTCTCCTCACAACTGACCAATACAAAGCATCACAAAAGGACAAAAATCAAAATCAGACTAGTGAAGGGACTCAGCCATGGGGCACAACCTTGAAGGTAGGCAGTTTGTGGGCATTTCCATATCATAAGGGGGTAAAACTAAGCCTACCAAAGCATCATCTACTGCTCCAGAGTCAGAGCAAGGAACAGGGTAATCTCTAAATTCCTGGGGCTGGCTGAGGGCACCAGAGACTTATCCCTAAGTGCAACATAGGGTCTTGGCAGTGAGACTTGGGACCTGAGAATGGGAAGCAAGGAGCGCCAAGCTGGGAACTCAGAGCTAGGAGTGCAGAGTGAGGGCGCATAGACAGGACAGACCCATGATGGCTGAGACAGAAGCAAAGGAGACTGGAAAAATAATATTAGGGCAAAACCCTTTAAAGCCCACTACACCAAGAACTGCTGCCTGCCTTATTCATATTTCTGGCTGAAAAGCCAAAGTGATACAGAGGAAAAAAAAAAACGAGCACAGCAATGGCTACCAACACAAAGCAACCCCAAACCAGAAGTACCAAAAGAAATAAAATCCAACAGAAAAAGCTTTTGACCCTGGATAACTTCTATGGAGAAAAAGAGCAGAGTACAGAGTGACAGCAGAGAGTGACAAACAAGAGAAATTAATAAAAAACTCTCTTAACATATCCCTTCTGAGATCCATTGGGGAGATCAGTCTCCTCAATGGATCTTTCAAATAAAACTATCTTATACTGTATATTATAAACAAGGATAATCTGTATAGAGAGAAAGTAAAAAAGCAAAACAATTCTTACAATAGTCAAGTCTCAAATAATATATAAGTATAAATATTTATAGTTATAGAAATAATAACCATAAAATTCATACTATACATATATAAGCCTATTCTTATTATACTTTACAGAAATAAGAACCTAAAGATATCAATTCAAATATACCTTACAATTACTATACATACAAAAAATAAAATAAACAGGAACCTTATACACACATTATATACATCTAATATCTATACATCTAATATATCCCCCCTGAGGTGGATCTTATCTCAATATATACATTTATATATAATACATATTCTAATATGTTATACATCTCATATATATATACATCTAATAATGGTTAATTTTCACTTTAAAAGACTGAATGATGATTGAGAAAGAACTAAAATATGTCTTTTCTAGAGAGACATAAAAAGTTTACGGTCATGGATAAAGAGTATGTGAGACACTAGAGTTATGAGATAATGTGTCTGATTCATTTGGAGAGTTAACTATTATCTTGGGAAGTACTTGAAAAGATAGTTTGAGAGAATTAAGTTTAATTAGTATTCTATAGGGGAAACTAAATGAACTGAATTATATTTTATTTCTGAAGAGAGTTAAACTGAACTAACTACTTTCAGGAGAAGTCATTCTATAGCAAAGTCATTATAAGGAGAATTTCTAAAGAAAATGAAAAACTTTAACTCTCTTCCTGAGAGAATTGAATTGTTGGGTTGTGTTCCTGGTTCAGTACTTTTAGAGGAGTCAGAAGTTATAGCTCTTTGTGAGAGAATTATTGTTGAAAACTCCTTTCCCCCTGCTTCTCAGGAATACAGAGGCTTTAACTTATTTTCATAGCTGATATAGTTTGTAAATATGTTTTGATATATGTGTGAGCTTGTCTTTTCCTGTTTATAAATTATATGTACAGTAAAACTATACATAAACTTTTGTATTTGGGGTTTGATGCAGAAAGGAGAGTAAGGAAATGGGAAGAGTAGAAATCTTATAGATAATCACTTAGTAGAGATATTTTATATTTTAAGCATTTTCTGAAGTAATTCACATTCATATAAATTCAATTGTAGAAGTTGGTTAAAAAAAGATAAGGTAAGGAATCAATTAGCAGGCTAGACAATGGCTTTATTATATTAATGTTTGAGTATATCTTAAATATAGACCTGCTCCCTGTATCTTTCATTTGTAAAGGGATTTGCTACATCTAAGTTGGCCAAAACCCATTACAGATAAAAAACAAATAAAAGTAGTTTTAGAGAAGCAGAGCACTAAGAACTGAGATAATCAAGAAAAGCCTCTTGAAGGTGAAAGAAAATTAACTGAATGTTAAAAGGAGCTAAGAATTGTAAGAAAAAATGAAGAGAAAAAGCCTATCCAGTATGGGAGACCACTTGCAGAATAGTGGAAAGTCATAAATTTGCATTTTACATGCATAAAAGTGCCTACCTTTGCCTACTGCCTGAAGGATAGATATGCTATATTTGGAGAGAATCTAAAAGGAATGTCAAACACTGAAGTGTTAAGTGAACAAAACAAAATCATAAAAGGGAGAAAGATTGATGGAGACTGAGAGGGAGAGGAAGAAAGATCTTTGTTGACTATCAAGAAATTATTTTCCTTAATGTGGTGTTCATCAAATGAATTTGTTTTCTCTAACCGGTTATTGCTATTAGCTCTCATCTCCATTTAGAAATAACATTAAATATTTTATGTCTAAGCAAGTTTCAGATGATTTTGGCTTCCTTTTTGTAGTAACTATATATTATATTGCTTAAGTTTCTCTGAGGCATGGTGTTAATATTGCTAATATCATTTCCTTTTTAAACTATTTCCAATCTTTGAGAGTTGATTATTGAAATATTGAAATTTGATTGCAGATGCTATACTTGAATGTTTTTTTCTATCAAAAATTATTTTAATTCTATATAGTTTTTAAATTTTTTTTCTAAGAAGTTGATAGGCTGACTACACAGAAACCTCATTTGGAAGTGATTTCTACTCACATTTTACAGGATAAACTTTAATATTTTAGTGTATTTGTAATCTCTCTGATATGGATCCTTCAATAGAGTTGAATACCATAGCACAATCATGTATGAGTGTTGTTCTTGTCTCCTTGTATATCCTTCATGGGGGTAAACCCAACCTACCTTATGCTTTCCATCAGTTCACTTGATGTTGTATGTATACCAATGGAGTATCCATCAGTTATGCCTTTCTCCCAACAATATATGGTGTGAGCACATGTTTTTTGGACATACATCTCTCTTAGTATTCAAAAACATGTTATATGTAGCAGACATTTTTAGAAGGAGGAAATTATGGCCTTGGAGACCCTCTCTCCACAGGGAGCAAAAGGCAGAAAGCAGAAAGTAGCTGAAAATGAGCATCCATCTGTGGACAACTGCAAAGATAACCTACAGACTTATTGGGGAAGAGGGGAAAGGATAAGCATTTGTATATCTCCCACTATTTGCCAAAACAGGGCTTTAAGTAATTTGAACTTTCAAAGGCACCTAGTGCTCATTTCAAGGTTCTTCTTCTGGTTTCAAGGAATTTGTTTTATTTTTTTATTTCAATAAAACTAATATTCCTCTTTCCTATCATGAAACGTGTGCTTACAAAGGGGATGTATCAGGTTGTGCCTTTTCAGATTCTCTGTGTGAATACTTAAGCCAAAAACAGAAAAACCTAGGCCTATTGTCATGAACATCTGTCATAAGAGTGACAAAAGTATTCTCGTATAACATAATACAGACCAACCCAATGAATTCATGACTAGTGAGATCTGAGAACCATAAAACTACACACACATATACACATCTTCCTTGAGAAGTTCATCTATAAAAGGTGCTTCCATTTCTTTCCTCTAGTACTCTTCTTAATTTTGGACTCTATGGTTCCTGCCGTGATAATTCAATGAAAATTATGCTTCCAAAGTGACCAATGATCTCTTAATTCCCCAATATAATGACCTTTTCTCTACCCACATCCTTCTTGACCTCCCTATAGCCTTTGCCACTGTCTATCATTCTTGATGTTCTGCTTTCTTTAGGCTTTTGTGACAAGATTTTCTCTGGATGATCTTCCTACCTATGTTGTTGCTCTTTCTCAGCCTCCTTTTCTGGATCTTCATCCAGCTCAGGGCCATTAACTATGGATATCCCCCAAGGTCTTGTTATTGACCCTTTTATTTTCTTTCTCTGTTCTATTTTGTTTGATAAGTTTATAAGCTTCAATGGATTCAATTATCTCTGTGCAGATATTTAACTGATTTATGTGTTCAATCCGAACCTCTTTCTTCACTTCTAGTCTCCTATCATTGTCAATTGAACATCTCAAGCTGGATGTCACATAAATATCTTAAACTCAGTATGTCCAAAATTAAACTAATTATATAACCCCTCTAAGAAACATAAATAAACAAACAAAAACAAACCTTTCCCCTCTTCCTAACTTCATTATTATTGGCAAGGACAAGACAGTCTGCTTAAAACTCTAGATCATGTTTCAGGTTTTTTTTAACCTCAACCATATATACCATCATAATAACTCTCATAGATGCCTCTTTCTCATCTCTAGCACTATCACGACTTTGTTGCTTCTCCTCTTCATCTGACCTTTCCACTATTTAAATAATTTTCTCATTGTCATGCCTGTCTCCCCAAAGTGCAATTCTACATCCCTCTTGTCTTCCATTTAGCAACCCCAAGTGGCTCCTCAATACTTTGAGGTTCAAGAATAAATTCCTCTGGTTTTTAAAACATTTCATAACCCGACTCCTTTCCAAATTTCAAATCTTTTCACACTCTCCTCCCTTTCATATATTTTAGGATCCAGTAACATTTCCTCCCTGTTCCTCATACAAAATACTCCATCTCTTGACTAAGTTCATTTTCAGCTAACTGTCCCTAGTGCCTAGTTCTCTCTCATTCTTTATCTCTGCCTCTTGGCTTCCTTCAAACCTCAGCTAATGCCCCACATTCTCCAAGAAGTCTCTCCTTGACCTTCTTAAACCTAGTGTCTTTCATCTGAGATTATTATATAGCTTATTCACGCATAGATTGTGTTTCCCTGTTGTTTTTCCCCTTAGAATCTGAACTCCTTTTCAGCAGGATGTTTGTCATCCTTGTATAGTGCAGTTTTTAGATAGTAGATGCTCAATGAATACATGCTGATTTGACTAGTCTTATCCTTGCTATCTCTAGGGAGCAACTGCTTTTATGTACCTTATGAATGTTTCCCCTCACAGACCGCCTGCTAATTATTAAATTTCTTTCTCCTTCCACAAACCACATTTATTGGCAATCTTTCTACTTTGTATAAAAATTTGTCCAACTATTCTTTTGGTAATTCTGGCGACAATAGTGTGTGTGTGTGTGTGTGTGTGTGTGTGTGTGTGTGTGTGTGTGTGTGTGTACCCATGTGCCCATGTCGGGAGACTGGACTACTGAAACTTGACTAATCAGTTTAGCAATCAGAAAGGAAACAATGGCTTGGGAAATTAAAATCAAATAGTAATTGTAGGTAGGAGACTAATGAAGCAGTGGGTCTAGGGAAAAGGTGGCCAAGAAGAAAAGGAAAATTCAGCAATTGAGGACAATATGGAGAAAGCAGATACAAACACCCAACCATTTAACTTGTTTAGACAGGCAGGTAGTTTCAGTAGTTTTCTTTTAACAAACACTGATCAATTAGCTTGGCTGTTGAAAACCTACCCCACCCTTCACATGACAGAACAAAGTGATTTTTACAGTAGTTTGACAAATTATTTCATCATATAATAAAGTTTATGCCACTGGAATAATATCTACTATTTTATTTCCTTCAAATAATTTTTTTCTTTTGGTGTAGACAGATCCCATGTCACACAGATCAATATTCCTTAAAAAGATGTTTCCATATTTAGTTAATATTAGGAGTCTGCCTTGGCAGCTGAATATCAAATGCACATAGTAAATCAAATTGTCTCCTTTCATGCAGTGATTTTTAAGAGGAGATTACTGATGCATAGTCACTAACATATAGCCAAGTATGAGCATGAACAGAATCATTGATCTACACTGACTCACTCCTTCCCATACATTTATCCCCAAAATTTCAGGGACTTGCTATCAATCAGGACCTAGATCAAAAGTTTGCAGAGGACTACTCCATCACATCAGCATCCTAATTGGAACCTTGGGGCTAGAAGTTCTATAATTTCCCCCAGCAATTACCATGCTTATCTCTAACCTCTTTGTCTATATTTTCAATATGTAGTTACAAACCCTGCCTATGTACCTAAAATATTCCAACTTTGTTGAGATATTTACTGACCTTACTCTCTAAGTCTTATAAAAGACCTCTTATTCATGTGTTCTATTCTATACTACTCTATTCTAGCATATTCTAATTTTGTTTCTAATGAATGAGAAGTGATGTTATACATGTAGATAATTACTCCAATGATGTGTTTCAAATCAACCATTTAGAGGGCTTCTGGGTGACTCAGTGGATTTAGAGCCAGACCTAGAGATGGGAGGTGCTAGGTTCAAATCTGGCCTCAGACACTTCCCAGCTGTGTGACCTTGGGCAAGTCACTTAACCCCCATTGCCTAGCCCTTACACTCTTCTGTCTTGAAGTTAATACACACTATTGACTCTAAGACAGAAGGTAAGGGTTTTAATAAAAAATAACCATTTATTTTCCTACTATATGATAATCAGTAGAGAACTGAATAAAGTAATCTGTTTCTATCAAGGATTTATTACATTTTAAACAGAAGTATAGAAGAAAATTAGCTGGAGGAGGATCTTTAAGATTTCAATTTTGCTACTGAATAAAATTAATTAAATACTTTGATGGGGAGAATGTTTGTTGGTAAACAAGAAATAATCTTGTAATGTTTGAACAATAGAATGTTTCCAGCTAGAAAAGATCTCAGTAATATTTGTGTCATAAAAGGAATTTGGTAGAACTCCTTCTTTGCTTATTATGTCAAATAGTTTGTATAGTTTTGGGATTAGATGTTCTTCAAATGTTTGAAAGAATTCACTTGTGAATCCATCTGGACCTGGGGATTTTTTCTTAGTGAGTTCTTTGATGGCTTCTTCAAATTCTTTTTCTGATCTGTGCTTATTTAAGAATTCTATTTCTTTTTCTGTTAATGTAGACAATTTCTATTTTTGTAAATATTCATCCATATCACATAGATTATCATGTTTGTTGGCATGTAATTGGGCAAAATAGTTTTTAATGATTGCCTTAATTTCCTCTTCATTACAGATGAGGTCTCCCTTCTCATCTATGATACTGTTATTTTGGTTTTCTTCTTTCTTTTTTTATTAGATTGACCAGTACTTTGTCATTTTGTTTTTTTCAAAATACCATCTTCTAGTCCTATTTATTAAGTCAATAGTTCTTTCACTTTCGATTTTATTAATTTCTACTTTAATTTTTAGGATCTCTAATTTACTTTTCACCTGGGTTTTTAAAATTTGTTTGCTTTCAAGTTTTTTGACTTGCATGTCCGATTCATTGACCTCTGCTCTCCCTAATTGGTTAATATATGAACTCAAGGATATAAATTTCCCCCTGAGTACTGTTTTGGATGTATCACATCAATTTTGAAAGGATGTCTCTTCATTGTCATTTTCTTCAATGAAATTATTAATTGTTTTTATGATTTGTTCTTTAACCAGTTTTGGAGAATCATATTATTTAATTTCTAATTAATTTTTGAAATGACTCTCCATGTACCCTTACTGATTAATATTTTTATTGCATTATGATCTGAAAAGGGTGCATTTATTATTTCTGCTTTTCTGCATTTGTTTGCCATGTATTTATGCCCTGGTACATGATCAGTCTTTGTGAATGTATCATGTACTGCTGAAAAGAAGGTGTATTCCTTTTCATACCTATTTATTTTTCTCCATATATCTATTAACTCTAATTTTTCTAAGACTTCATTCACATCTCTTACCTCTTTTTTATTTATTTTTTTATTTGATTTATCTAGATTTGATAGTGGTAGGTTCAGATCTCCCACTAGTATAGTTTTACTCTCTATTTCCTCCTTCTACTTCACTAATTTCTCTTTTAGAGACTTGGATGCTATCCTATTTGGTGTTTATTACTGATGTTTCCTCATTGTTTATACTGCCCTTTATCAGGATGATATCCCTATCCCTTTTAATCAAATCTATTTTTATTTTAACATTGTCAAATATCATGATTGCAACTCCTGTCTTCTTCCTATCAGTTGAGACTCAATAGATTTTACTCCAGCCTTTAATTCTAACTTTGTGAGTGTCTACTTGCCTTATGTTTGTTTCTTGTAGAGAACAAATGGTAGGATTTTGATTTCTAATCCACTCTACTATTTGTTTTCATTTTACAGGTGAGTTCTTCCCTTTCAAATTCAAAGTTATGATCGACACTTGTATATTCTCCAGCATTTTGATATCCTCTACTAGTTCTGTCCTTTCTTCTTTTGCTATATCCTTTTAAACCAGTGGTTTGCTTTTATTCAGTCCCCCTAAGCTCCACCTGTAATATGTTTCCCTTTATGTTCCCTCCTTTTTTGTTCCTTTCTTATTGTTTTTGAGGGTCTGTTAAGTTCCTTCCCCCCTCTCTTTTCCTCCCTTTTCCTACTCTGTCCTCCTTCTCCCCCCTTAGTTTTTCCTTCTCACTTTCCTTGTAGGGTAAAATAGAATTCAATACACCAAAGGATCTAGATGCACTTTCCTCTCAGAATTGGTTTCACTGAGATTAAGGTTTAGGTATTAACTATTAGCACTGTCTTCCTCTCCTTCTCATAATAGTATTCTTCCCCTCCTTTTCCCATGTGCCTCTTTGTGTTGTATAGATTATCCTGTTTATCTTATTTCTTCAAGTTTTTCTTTGATTCCCCCCTTCCTTTTTCATTTTTTTGCAAATAATTTTATACTACTTATTATCCCAATCTGTTCCTGTGAATGATTCTTCTAATTACTCTAATAATGAAAATAATTTTGAGTTACAAATAACATTTTCCCCATATATTGATGTAAACAATTTGATCTTATTAAAGCCCTTAAAGAAGAAGTTTGAATAAACAACATTTTCCCCCTTTCCCCTCTCTTTCTTATTTACCTTTTAACATTTCCCTTGATTTTTGTGTTTGGATATCAAACTTTCCACTTAGTTCTTCTGGTATTTTCTTTACAAATACTTGGAAATCTTCTATTTTGTTGAATACCCATACTTTCCCCTGGAATTATAGAATCAGTTTTGATGGGTAGGTGATCCTTGGTTGAAGACCCAATTCTCTTGCCTTTCTGAATATCATATTCCAAGCCTTGAGGTCCTTTAATGTGGAAACTGCAAGATCTTGTGTTATCCTGATTGGTGCTCCTTAATATCTAAATTGTCTCTTTTTGGCTTCTTGTAAAATTTTCTCCTTAGCTTGAAACCTCTTGAATTTGTTTTATTTTATTTTGTCAGTCTTTTGACTTTGCTTTATCAATTCTTTCTGTTTTGCAAGATCATTGGTTTCCAATTGCCCAATTATGGTTTTTAAGACCTGGTTTTCTGCTATAATCTTTTGATTTTATGCTTTAATCTTTTGATTTTCTGCTATAATCTTTTGATTTTTCTTTTTGGTTTGGTCTATCTTGCTTTTCATGGCTTCCAATTGTTTCTCTAATTGGGAGTTCTTTTCCTTTAAAATGTTATTTTCTTTTTGAACTGTTTCACACTTTTCTTGCCAATAAGCTTCCATCTTTTTGGTAAGCTCCAATTTAAATTAATCATGAGCTTGTGGCCAATTTCCAATTTTTGGAAGATTTTGGTGCATTTATTTGGATTTCCTCTTCTGCTATTTCCTCTATAGTTGGATTTTTCCTCTGTAAAGATTATCCAGGGTCATACCTTCTTGTTTTTCTTGGTGTTGGGAAGTTTTTCCTGAGCACACTTTGCCATCAGTATGGTTGTTTTTCCTTCCCTTTCCAGTCAGAAATCTGAGTGAGAACTGCGGGCTCTCTGTGTATGGAGCTAAGGAGCAAGGATTTTGCCTGAGGTCAGCCCTCCAGTATCTGTAGCTTCTGCTATTTGCTGCCCTTCTCTGTGCTATCTCCCCATGGGTGCCCATGGTCTGTGCTCTTCAGCCTGCTGGGGGTTCAGGTTTAGCTGCTCTTAGGGGTAGGTCTTTGGTGGTCTTAATCAGTGGCCACAGATCTATAGGTGCGCCTCACTCATTCTATGGGTGCCCCTCAATCGCTCACTGATTCTAGTGCGCGCTGGCTCTGACTCTGGCTCCGTAGGTGTAGTGGGGGAGGGTAGATCAGCTCACATTTTGGTGGAAGCTTTTGCACCCCCTTATGATATGGAAATTCCCAAATCCCATGTACCTTCAATGCTGAACCCTACTGTAGAGTCCCTTTGTTCATATGAATTTGAGTTTTGTTGTTTTTTTGAGGTAGTCTATATTGGTAGGTGGTGAGGAGAGGAAGAGTCCTGCATCTAGACTGCCATCATGTTTACCCAGAAGTTCTGACCTTATATTTTTAAATGACAGTTCCAGATACTCTCCTTCCCTTTAGCCCTTCCTACTCACTGAGAAGGCAAGCAATATAATATCAATGTTGTGTATGAAATCATGCAAAACATTTCCAAATTAACCATGTCACAAAAAGCAAGAAAAATAAAGTGAGAAAATTATACTTTGGATTGTACCCATAATTCATCATTTTCATTTCTGGATGTAGATAGAATTTTTCATTATGTGTCCTTCAGGACTGTCTTTGATCATTGTGTTGATTAGAGTAGCTAAGTCTTTCACAGTTAATCATTATTTTAATATTGCTGTTACTATGTACAGTCTGCTGGTTTGGCTCACTTCACTTTGCATCACTTCACTATGCATCACATAGATCTTTCCAGGTATTTTCTAAAACCACCCCTTTTGTCATTCATTACAGAAAAATATTATTCTATCACAATTTGTTTGTCCATTCCTCCCAACTTATGGACATTACTTTAATTTCCATCATTACAAAAAAAAGTTGGTATGAATATTTTTGTTCATATAATCTCTTCTAAAGTATCACTATTGGAACAAGAAATAGTATACCTATCAAATCTATGGGAAAGGAAAGAATTTAAGTCCAAGCAGGACATAAAATGAATAATTTTGACTATATTAAATTTAAAAAATATTTGAATTAACAAAACCAATGCAAGCAAAATTAGAAGGTAACAACCAAGTGGGAAAAAAAATTCATAATGAAATTTTCTGACAAAAGTCTTATTTCTGACAAAAAAGTCAAATTTATATGGAATCAAATCATTCACCAATTGACAAATGGTCAAAGGATATGAATAGGCAATTTTCAGATGAAGATATCAAAATTATTCACTAAAGGAAATAATAAATATTGGAGGGAATATGCCAAAATTGGGGCACTAATGTATTGCTGGTAAAGTTGTGAATTGATCCAACCATTCTGGAAGGTAATTTGGAGTTATGCCCAAAGGGCTTTAAAAGAATGGAAGTCCTTTGATCCAGCAATACCACTACTAGTTGTGTATGGCAAAGAGATAAAAAAAAATGGGAAAGTTCTGTTTGAACAAAAATATTTAGTTACACTTTTTCTGGTGGAAAAATTTAGAAAATTAGGGGATGTCCCTCAGTTGGGGAATGGCCAAACAAATTGTGGTATATGATAATGATGGAATACTATTGTGTTATAAGGAATATGGAACTACTTGATTTGATTTCTATAAGAACTGGAAAGTCCTATAAGAACTGATGTGGAGTAAAATAAGCAGAACCAGGAGAACATTATACACAGTAATTGAAACATTGTAGGATAATCCAATGTGATTGACTCTGCTACTAAAAGCAATGCAATGATCCAGGACAACACTGAGAGACTTATGAGAAAGAAAGCTGCTCACATCTAGAGAAAGAACTGTGGGAATAGAAATCCGCAAGAAGACATATGATTTATCACTTGTTAATATGGGTATATGAATTGGGGTTTTGCTTTTAAAAGATTACTCCATTATAAAAATGAATAATATTGAAATAGAATTTGAGTGATAATATATGTATAACCCAGATAAATTGCATGTCAACTTGAGGAGGAGGGAGGGTAGAGAGAATGGAGACAACAAGAATCATGTAACCATGGAAAAACATTATTTTCAAGTATCATATTGCCATCTGTAAACTTCCAAACATCATTTCTAAAAAAAAAAAAAACCAAGGTAAAATACAAACCTTTCTGGTAATAAATAAGTTTAGTCATGAAAACCAAATTCACTTCTTGTTTATGAAAATTCTGTACCTCTTGTCCATGATCTCCACCAGAGAAGTGGGAAGTATAAATTATTTTCAGTCTTCCGGCATTCTGAGAGGCCACTGTGTTCAAGATCAATCATAAGTCTTTCATTTATATTCAAATCTGGATTCAGACACCACTAACGATTTGACCTTGTTTTTGTTTGCTCAAATGCAAAATGAGGATAATAATAGTACCTATATCCCAAGTTGTTTTTAAGATCACATGAAATAATAAAGTTAAAAAATATAACTTAGAATATAATACACACTGTAAGAATATTCATTTGATTACAGTTATTATTATTGTCATTGTTTCATCATTGTAGTTATTTTTATCCTGGTTCTGCTTACTTACTTTGTATCAGTTCATATGAGTCTTCTAAGGTTTTTCTGAATCTTTACCTTTTATTGTTTTATAGAATAGTAATATTCCATTACACTCACATATCGTAATTTATTTAGTCTTTTTCTTGTGGTAAGAACCATATTAATTTTATGTAGTATGAGATGGTTTCCTTTTAAGGAAAGATGCTATCCTGAGAAGTTCTTTAGTCTATCAGATAAGGGGCATAAAAGTCATTTTGTCATCAAGCATTAATAAGCATTTAACTATGCCAAACAGTTTACTAAGTACTTGGAAAACAAAAATAAGCAGAAAGAAAGATAGTCCCATCCTTCAAGGAATTTATATTCTAAAGGGAGAAGACAGCACATAAAAATAATATGGAAAAAGGGGCCAGGAGGGAGAGATGAATGTAATGGTGTGTAGAAGTGGACAATGGGAGAGTAGTAAAAATTCTGGAAAGGAAGGAAGATGTGATTTGCCTGGGCCTCCTCTTTAAATTGAAGATTCTAAGAAAAACCAATCAATTCAAAGCTGATTGACAATATGAGAAGTAGTCCTGGGGTAAAATGAGCCTCCAAGGTGAAGAAGCTTCCATGGCATGGCAGAGAAAGTCCTGTGAAGAAATTGTATAGGAAATTGAACCATATAATAAGTTGATATTCCTGTCATTTGGAAAAATTTTTCCTTTGTCCTGAGAGACATTTTTCTGACCAAAATTTGTAACCATGAGGAATATAAAGGCAGAGATGAACAGAATATCTATTATGAAAAGTAATTATATGCTTCTAATGTTTTGTATAACAATTTTTAAAAAGTCATTTTATCATATAAAGATTGCATTCCATCCCCAAGCCTGAATTACTGGATTGGTCTGAGTTATGCTGGGTATAGGAGAATTGGTTTTAATCTTAAGAGTTGAACTCTAATGATTTCACAGTTAATTATGTGAAGTGATTCAAGGGGAATAATACCTCATTATTTAGTTGGTCAGATGTGGGACTCTATTTCCTTTTGCTCTATCACTTCATTTGGCAAAGATTCTGGAGTGGTTTACCATTTCTGAAGCTTCCTCGATCCAGCAAGAAGCCTCAAGGTAGAAAGATAGAGGAAGGATAGAAGTTCTGGATGCCGAGAGGGGGATGGCGGAGTCAAGTTAGAGATATGAGGTGGCAGGAATGAGTCAGAAATCCAGGCCTTATTAATTATCAAGGGGTCACAGCAATAACTCTGATCAGTGGACTACTCAGAAGGCTTATACCCGTCCAAAGATCCAAATTTAATACCACACAGGTCAGAGACATGATAGAGAGAAGAAAGTGCCTGGCCAAAGGCCAGGTCCCAGGTGGGAGAGGTAGATAAGGAAAGGAATCAAAGATGGAGTTTGGGCAGAGGCCAAACTCCAGCAAGGACAGGCATCAGTGAGAGCTTAGATCCAAGTGAAAGAGAAGGCGGAGCCTGCTGTGGCCCGGTATTTAATCTCTTTGATATGCAAATATACACAATACATAGGGATGATTATCATTGGTCAATGACAAGGTATAGGTGTGGTTTCTCTTAGCCAGGTGAGCACAAAGAAACCTGTTTTCCTGCCTAACCTGGGGGAAGCTGGGGTCAAGGGTCAGAGGCTTTCCCAGCCATGTGCAAGACTGAGCATGCTCTCTTCTAAGCCACTCTGTATATACTGTTTCCCTTGCCCATAGCTAGGGGTGGACTGCTACAATTTCCTTTTCCAGTTCATTTTATAGGTGAGGAAACTGAGGCAAACAGGGTTAAGTGATTTGTCCAGGGCCACAGGGCTAGTAAGTATTGAAGGCAGAATTTGACATTCCTGACTCTAGGTCTAGCACTTTACCTATTGTGCCATCTTGCTGCCCTCAATTGTATCTAGGGCTCCCTCTCAATGTGCAAAGAGGGGATTTCCTGACTTTATAAAATCAATTTCTTAGATATTAAAGGAGCTAGAAAGGGAGAGCAAACATTTTGTAAAATCCAGCATTCTCTTGCCCTTTCTAACAATTGATAAAAGTTGGATTGTCAACATAAAACTGAAAATAAATTATCTTTTGTACACTTACCAAAATGACAGATATGAATGATTTTTTTTTTTTTAAGGATTGTGGCTTGAAGAAAAAAAGGCATTTGATAAATGTATGTGAAAAGGTCAGAGCTGATAGGATGGAAACTTAGCCTGCAGGTGGGAAATACCACCTCTGACCTTGACATTCCACTGGAGAATATATTAAGTCATGCAGAGATTAGAGCTGTAGAGAAATGGGGACCATCTTTGATGGCAAGAATGCCTGAGATTTGGTTTACCTCTGGGAAACTGATTTCTTCTGTAAAGTGATCAGAAGGTAGGCAGGCTTTCAATGCTAAGGAACTTGGGAAAATGTAGGAGAAATATAGGAAATCAACCTAATCAATCAGTCAGAGTTACTGCTCTAGTTCAAATCCTGATCAGATCTCACTTAAGTCATTGCTATAGGCTCTCGTTACAGTCTTTGCTTCACATTTCTCCTTACTTAAGTGATTTTTATTGTGGACAAATTTGAATGTGTCACTTCCTTATTCAATCAACTCCAGATGATTCCTATTGTCTCTATTTTCAAAAATTGAATTTTATTTTTGTTAAATAAACAATTTTCCGTCCTCTAGTCCCCTCTTTACTCTCAACTGAGAAAGACAAAAAATCAAAACGTTTTTAAACACTATAATCAAGTAAAACGCCTTGTCTCATTAAACATATCAAAAGAAATTATATCACAATCTGTTCCCTGAGTACATCATCTGTCAATTAAAAATCTTTCAAAGTTGCAAGAAAATTTACAAAATTGTTGTCACTGTATAAACTTGTGTCCTCCTGCTCACCTTATTCTGAGTCAGTTCTAACAAATCTTACCTGGATTCCTCTGCAAACACCTCCTTCATAATTAGGGCAATAATATTACATCATATTCATATGCCATCAATTTTCGACCAGTTCTCTATTAATGGGTATTAATTCAATTTCTAATTCTTTGGCATTCCAAAAGAACTACCTTAAATATTTTTGTACACCTTTAAAGTTTGTTTTACTTAAGAGTAATCCTGCCTCTAATCTACTCATTTTCTCTCCTTTTTCATTCTTCCCTGTCCTTCTGGTTTCCTTCTTTAGTGAAATATACTGATTTATTCAGCTGTGTGTATGTATATTTTCCCCTCCTATAGCTAGGTCAGATGAGAGTGACATTCATATCAAATTAAAAGTAAACTGAATTTCTCCCTGGACTCTGTATGTATGTTTGTAAGTATAAGTATTTGCTCAAAGACATATTCCAAAAGAAGAAATATTAAGGTCTGTGTGACTAGGAAACATTCATTCTTGCCAGATAAATCTTCTTGGAGGCCATAACCAAGAGATCACTGATACCGAGAGCCTGTCTTCTTGCTAGGATGGGGTCAATTCATCATGAAAACAACTTCTGGGAGGTAAAACAACCAACTTTAGTATTCAGTATATAAAAACAAAACTGTTGAACTGAGACAAAAACTTCTAACTTTGTCTCCATCAGAGTCACTACCTGCCTGTGGAAAGTGCTAGCAATACTAGGCACTACTAGTGCTTTGACAGTGCCTGCTTTGTTTAAGGTGACTGTTACCCAATGTATTGGGGCTTAAACTTCTGATGCTATTGTCACTGGTGCTCCCCACTATATGAGACCTGTATCACTGCATCATATTGCATCATTCGGCTAAGATCTGACTACTATCATTTTTTATTACTAGTGTAGTCCATTGAATGTACCTATATTGCTGTCCAGATAGCTAGTCAGTCTCATTGTTCACTCTGCAGGAGAGTCTGGTTGTGCACAACATCCAGGATCATCCATTTTATTCCTTAAAAATTAAGCGAGCATGTGCCAAATACTTGTTGACTGACTATGTGGTGGAAACAAAACAAAACAAAACAAAAGAATTTGGTAACTGATTGAATTTTGTGGAAGATGAGTTGAGAATAAATGTGAGGTTGTGAATCTGTGTGACTTGAAGGATATTTGTGTCCTCAACAGAAATTGGGAAGTAATCAGAGGAATGGTTTCGGAATAAAAGAAAATAATTGATTTTGAGTCACTTTCAGTGAGAGATGACTATGAGATATCAAAGGAAGACTTTACACAAACCATGGTGACTAAGCTAAGGCTTGAAGGAAGTTAGACTTCCTAGGAGGCAAAGGTAATGATGGAATGCATTCTGGGCAAGGTGTGTAAAAGGCACAGAAATGACAAATGAAATATGAAGTTGGGGGGATAAATATTATTGGGTCAGTTTGACTAGAACACAGAGCATATGAGTGATCCTGAACAAATCTTTTAAGATTTTATTGTCAGTTGCCTTGCATGTAAAGCGTGGACCTAATAATAGTGTCTTCCTCACAGGATTAGAGGCTCAAATAAACATTTAAACAGCTTTGAAAATATTGATGTGTTCTCTGTTTTTCTATTAATGTAAGTATACATATATACATATAGACATCTTTTTTTTTCATTTGGAGGGAAATGTAGAGAGAGATTGCACTTCGAGTGAAAGATATTTTAAAAAGGAGATTTGGAGAGAATAAAGAAAGTAAAGGTAGGTCATTGAGGCTAAGTACAAATGTCTGGGACAACAAAGCTCAGAAATAGCTGGGGACAGTAAGGAAACCTTAAGGCAATAAAAAGGGATTTTCTTTGTTTTTCCAGATTGTGGAGGACTTTAAATGCCAGTGAAAGGAGTTTGTATTTTTTTTTTGTATCAAGTTCTCCACACTATATTCTGTATACCATGGGATATAATTGATACTAAGTTCTGGCACTTACTAAACAGATTTGGTTTTTCTTTAAAGTTTGGCAATATATTAACAGTATTCTAGGACTACAACATTATGTTATGACAAATTATTTCAGGACAGATGGAATTTTACCCGAATCATTACCCATGACCAAGGGCATGATATTCAATCTAGTTCAATATTTTTGTGTATTCCTGTTTAAGGACCATTAAATGATGAAGAATTTCATGTCCAAATATGTTTTTGTTATCTATTGGAAACTATTCTGACTTAAAAAGATGGATCTGCACTAGTCAGGAGAAAATGATTCCAGAATTTGTCTACTGAGGACCATAACTTTGAAACGTATCTGGAAGGTAACGTAATTGATCACAGATGCTTTCCAACTACAAGAAATCATGGAAAAGTGAAGGAAGGACAAAGCCTTAGGTTTGGGAGGAACAACGGGAAGTATCCAGTTAAATTTAGATTTGAACAAACATCTCAAAGTTCCCAAAGGGGTTATCCTGCCTTTGTTTGAAGTCTTCTAATAAGTAATAGAGAAGCCCTGTGTTTTTTGTTTGTTTGTTTGTTTTGTTTTGTTTGTTTTGCATAAAGAAACTCTCTAATAATACTTTTAATAACATATCCTAGAATTTTATGAAGACTCAAAGCTAAAGTTCTAGACTAGGTTTTAGGGAAAGTAGTTTCTCTTCTTTTGAAAATTAGAGTAACTCTGCCTTTTCTATCCTGTAGCACATTTCTTATTTTTCCTGCCTTTCTGACAGCAGAATGGCAATCAGTTATCACTACTGTTTTTTTCTAACCCTTACCTTCTGTCTTAGAATGGATATTATCAGTTCCAAGGCAGAAGAATGGTAATTGCTAGGCAACTGGGGTTAAGTGGCTTATCCAGGGTCATACAGCAAGAAAGTATTAGAGATCAAATTTGAATCCAGGACCTCCCATCTCCAGACCTTGCTCTCCTTCTACTGAGCCACCTAGATATCTATCCATGTCTTTTCAAAGGCTAAGCTGTTTGTTAAATTCCACAAGCATTCATATTGGTCTTTTAAGCCATTCAGTTTTCCTTCCCTTTGAATTTTCAAAATTTAATTAAGAACTTCCTGTATGTATTCTATTGGTTTTTTCTGCAGAGGCTTTTGCTTATAGAAATAAATCCCTTCTCTGAACCTTTTGAGTGTTTTCCCCATAATTCTGGGATACATGTCAGATTGTGCCTACTATTCAAAGCTCTGATGCTTTGAGATTACTGATCATTTTCAACTAGAAGCTTTTCATAAAGGTCTTTGTAGTCATTTTAGATAGACTATGCCCTTTTCCTCTAATCTCAATATTTTTGCCACAGCAACTAGCTTTCCTTTAATGGTGAGAATAAAAAGCAGAGTAAGAGTCATTGCTTCCTCCATCACTTGAAAATTAAAATTATCATTAGATTTACTTTTCCTAGAGAAAGAATTCTATTGGTCTGGCATTAATATTAGGTCATGTGTTTGTGCAAGTCTTGTGATCTGTTTCATAAACTTTGCATCAATTTCCTCTTTCTGCCTGCTTCTTCTTCTCCTTCTACTTACCTGAATATTCTAATCTTGTTCTGTCACCACCTCCTATTTTAGTGATGTCAGAATTTCATCATGAAGGTATATATTCTTTATCGACAATGCTGTTCTGTAAAACGTCATTCCCTTTTGTGAATCCTGTGCTTTTTTGCATACTTTTATATTTTCTCTCAATACTATAGTCATTGGTCATATTTCGACAAGCCTCCGTCCTGCAAACACAGTTCAGGATTCTTTTTTGCCTTCTCAGAAACTTTTCCTTCTTTGATCTCAAACTAATGACACTTTTTTTCATTTCTGATTATTTTTCTCTTCATATTTTGTGTTAGATGAAAATAACAGACAAATCTTACCTTCTCTTCTTAGAATCAATACTGGTTTTGGTTCCAAGGCAGAAGAGCAGTAAGAGGTAGGCAATGGGAGTTAAATGGCTTGCTAGGGGTCACATAGCTAGGAAGTATCTGAGGTCAGATTTGAACCCAGTACTTCCTGTCTCTGGACCTGACTCTCAATCCACTGAGCTACTCAACTGTTAAATTTTATTATGATGATTAATCTAAAGAATATAGAGGGGGCAGCTGGGTAGCTCAGTGGATTGAGAGCCAGGGCTAGAGATGGGAGGTCCTAGGTTCAAATCTTGCCTCTGGAGCAAAGGAAAATAAAATTTATGCAAGGGATGATTGACAGGGCATGAGACTCAGAATTCTCCCAGGGCGGTCAGGATTCTAAACTGTTGAAGAGACAATTCGCTAACTGACACTCTAGACCTGAAGGTGAAGATCTGATCTCTTCTAGACTCTCCTGGACAGCTAGCAAGCAGGTTGAGAGGATATATTCATACACTTTGGTGGACAGTGAAACTTGGAGAAACCCTCTTTTCCCTGGGACAATTAAGGACTCAGCTGGATCCCTGTACCTGATCCACAGAGGACTCTGTGTGTTAGAAATCTGGTTCCCTGTTGGACTACCCTCGGGAAACTTAGGTGTTTAGATAGTGGGTTTAAAAAGTGGGTTAAATGGCAGATGCTAACCTTTCTCCCTCATTCCCAAAGCCTTACCCTTATCTGTTAATAAATTCTATATTTATCTGTTTATCCCCCTGTATTACTTTCCTTCCCCCTATCCAAATTATATTTCCTTTTAACAATTTGGCAGAGCTAGCTAGGTTTAAGAAATCTTAGAAAATTAAGTTTTATTTATAGGAAAAACAGTTTCTATAGGGAAATCAGTTAGGTAAGTTTGGAATATTCCATACACCTCAGACACTTCCCAGCTGTGTGACCCTGGGCAAGTCACTTAGCCCCCATTGCCTAGTTGTTACCACTCTTCTGTCTTAGAACCAATACCCCTTATTCATTCTAAAGCAGAAAGCAAGGGTTTAATACAAAAAAATAAAGAATATAGGGGTTTTGTTACAGTCTTCTACCTTTTCTCTTAGGAGGAGTTCAGTCTCTTCCCTGATTATAAAGAAAAATTAATTTAGTTTGGCAAAGACTTAATCCAGTGCATGTAATCACTGAAAACCAAAAGCTTTTAAATACTCTTTGCTTCCTAGAAGATTCTCAGTCTTGATCATTTTCTCTAGTAACTCTTGAAGTCAATGCTCCAAAATTAAAAATGAGTGGATTTGTTCTGTTCTAAGATTTATGGGAAGATTTGTTCATTTTCCTCATTAATTCACACGATTGATTACCAACATGTATACTCCACTATGATGTAGGATTTTCATGGAAAATATAGAGTTAAAAGTAATCCATCAAACTAATATGTCCTTCTGAATATCATTCAACAGAACAAAATCAATAATATCCGAGTGTTAGGGAACAAAAATCTATTAGCGGTGAAGTGATGCTCACGTCAGTAAAGTCACAGTAGGCTAATAAGGGTGATTAATGGACTATATTAGAATGAATAAGCAATTTTTGTATGGTGAGTTGAAGTGAATTAATTACCAAAAAGGTAGAGCAAAGAAAACGTTCAGAATTCATTCTATCACAGTATCAAATGTTGATATATAGCTGTGGAAAAGCAGAAAACTAGAGCTGCCGATAAATCAGACTTATATACGGTATAAGAAATTATATACTTTTTTCTAAACATGATGAAGAATTACTCAGTCTACGAAGCAGTGTTAGAAATACAAATTTAGAAAGGTGATATTGTAGGTAGTCAAAGGACATCTGTTTCTCGATGAGGAAGGAACACTTGGTCCTCTTTAGTTGTATAAACTTTTCAGAATCAAGTACCATCAACTGCAAAAATGAAGGATAGTCATGCATATGTATAGGACACCTAACTAAAGAAGGATAATTGTGTAAGCATAAAAGGGGCATGTGTGTAGACATATATATATATATATGTATGTGTATGCATTATTTATATATTTTATTATTTTAAAATGAGGATTTTTCTAGCTTTTATTTTATTTTGTGAAGATATTTTATTTTATTTTTTTTTTTTATTTTTTTTTTTAATATATTTTATTTGATCAATTCCAAGCATTATTCGTTAAAGACATAGATCATTTTCTTTTCCTCCCCCCCCACCCCCCATAGCCGACGCGTAAGTCCACTGGGCATTGGATGTTTTCTTGATTTGAACCCATTGCTTTGTTGATAGTATTTGCATTAGAGTGTTCATTTAAAGTCTATCCTCTGTCATGTCCCCTCAACCTCTGTATTCAGGCAGTTGCTTTTTCTCGGTGTTTCCACTCCCATAGTTTATCCTTTGCTTATGAATGGTGTTTTTTTTTTCTCCTGGATCCCTGAAAGTTGTTCAGGGACATTACACCGCCCCTAATGGAGAAGTCCATTACGTTCGATTATACCACAGTGTGTCAGTCTCTGTGTACAATGTTCTCCTGGTTCTGCTCCTCTCGCTCTGCATCACTTCCTGGAGGTTGTTCCAGTCTCCATGGAACTTCTCCACTTTATTATTCCTTTGAGCACAATAGTATTCCATCACCAACATATACCACAGTTTGTTCAGCCATTCCCCAATTGATGGGCATCCCCTCGTTTTCCAGTTTTTGGCCACCACAAAGAGCGCAGCTATGAATATTTTTGTACAAGTCTTTGTGTCCATTATCTCTTTGGGATACAGACCCAGCAGTGCTATGGCTGGGTCAAAGGGTAGATATTCTTTTGTCGCCCTTTGGGCATAGTTCCAAATTGCCCTCCAGAATGGTTGGATCAGTTCACAACTCCACCAGCAATGAATTAATGTCCCTACTTTGCCACATCCCCTCTAGCATTCATTACTTTCCTCTGCTGTTATGTTAGCCAATCTGCTAGGTGTGAGGTGATACCTCAGAGTTGTTTTGATTTGCATCTCTCTGATTATAAGAGATGTGGAACACTTCTTCATGTGCTTGTTAATAGTTTTGATTTCTTTATCTGAGAACTGCCTATCCATTTCCCTTGCCCATTTATCAATTGGAGAATGGCTTGATTTTTTGTACAATTGATTTAGCTCATTATAAATATGAGTAATTAAACCTTTGTCAGAGGTTTCTATGAAGATTTTTTCCCAATTTGTTGTTTCCCTTCTGATTTTAGTTATATTGGTTTTGTTTGTACAAAAGCTTTTTAGTTTGATGTAGTCAAAATTATTTATTTTACATTTTGTGATTCTTTCTATATCTTGCTTGGTTTTAAAGCCTTTCCCCTCCCAAAGGTCTGACATGTATACTATTCTGTGTTTACCCAATTTACTTATGGTTTCCTTCTTTATGTTTAAGTCACTCACCCATTTTGAATTTATCTTGGTGTAGGGTGTGAGGTGTTGATCTATTCCTAGTCTCTCCCACACTGTCTTCCAATTTTCCCAGCAGTTTTTATCGAATAGTGGATTTTTGTCCCAAAAGCTGGGATCTTTGGGTTTATCGTATACTGTCTTGCTGAGGTCGTTTTCCCCCAGTCTATTCCACTGATCTTCCTTTCTGTTTCTTAGCCAGTACCAAATTGTTTTGATGACTGCTGCTTTGTAATATAGTTTGAGGTCTGGGACTGCAAGGCCCCCATCATATGTGTTTTTTTTCATTATTTCCCTGGATATCCTTGATCTTTTGTTCTTCCAAATGAACTTTGTTATGGTTTTTTCTAAATCAGTGAAGAAGTATTTTGGTAGTTCAATGGGTATGGCACTAAATAGATAAATAAGTTTGGGTAGGATGGTCATTTTTATTATATTGGCTCGTCCTATCCATGAGCAGTTAATGTTTTTCCAATTGTTCAAGTCTAGTTTTAGTTGTGTGGCGAGTGTTTTGTAGTTGTGTTCATATAGTTCCTGTGTTTGTCTTGGGAGATAGATTCCTAGGTATTTTATTTTGTCTAAGGTGATTTTGAATGGGATTTCTCTTTCTAGTTCTTGCTGCTGAGCTGTGTTGGAGATATATAGAAAAGCTGATGATTTATGTGGGTTTATTTTGTATCCTGCAACTTTGCTAAAGTTGTTGATTATTTCAATTAGCTTTTTGGTTGAATCTCTAGGATTCTTTAAGTAGACCATCATGTCATCCGCAAAGAGTGATAACTTGGTCTCCTCCTTGCCTATTCTGATGCCTTCAATTTCTTTATCTTCTCTAATTGCTACTGCTAGTGTTTCTAGTACAATGTCAAATAGTAGAGGTGATAATGGGCATCCTTGTTTCACTCCTGATCTTATTGGGAATGCATCTAGTTTATCCCCATTGCAGATGATATTAGCTGTTGGTTTTAGATATATACTGTTTATTATTTTTAGGAATGACCCTTCTATTCCTATGCTTTCTAGTGTTTTTAATAGGAATGGGTGTTGTATTTTATCAAAGGCTTTTTCTGCATCTATTGAGATAATCATGTGGTTCTTGCTAGTTTGCTTGTTGATGTGGTCAATTATGTGGATGGTTTTCCTAATGTTGAACCAGCCCTGCATCCCTGGTATGAATCCTACTTGATCATGGTGAATGATCCTTCTGATCACTTGCTGGAGTCTTTTTGCTAGTATCCTATTTAAAATTTTTGCATCTATATTCATTAGGGAGATTGGTCTATAGTTTTCTTTCTCTGTTTTTGACCTGCCTGGTTTTGGAATCAGTACCATGTTTGTGTCGTAAAAGGAGTTTGGTAGAACTCCCTCTTTGCTTATTATGTCAAATAGTTTGTATAGTATTGGGGTTAATTGTTCTCTGAATGTTTGATAGAATTCACAGGTGAATCCATCAGGCCCTGGGGATTTTTTCTTAGGAAGTTCTTTGATGGCTTGATGGATTTCAATTTCTGATATGGGATTATTTAAGAATTCTATTTCCTCTTCTGTTAGTCTAGGCAGTTTGTATTTTTGTATATATTCATCCATTTCTCCTAAATTGGTGTATTTATTGCCATATAATTGGGCAAAGTAATTTCTAATGATTGCCTTAATTTCCTCCTCATTGGAGGTGCTGTCCCCCTTTTCATCTTTAATGCTGTGAATTTGCTTTTCTTCCTTCCTTTTTTTAATTAGATTGACCAGTACTTTGTCTATTTTGTTTGTTTTTTCAAAGTACCAGCTTCTTGTCTTATTTATTAAATCAATAGTTCTATCACTTTCGATTTTATTAATTTCTCCCTTAATTTTTAGGATTTCTAATTTGGTTTTCTGCTGGGGGTTTTTAATTTGATCGCTTTCCAGTTTTTTCAATTGCATTTCCAATTGATTGATCTCTGCTCTCCCTTGTTTGTTAATATGAGCTTTCAGGGATATGAATTTGCCTCTGATTACCGCTTTGGCTGCATCCCAAAAGGTTTGAAAGGATGTTTCGCCATTGTCATTTTCCTTGATGAAATTATTAATTGTTTCTATGATTTCTTCTTTAGCTAAACGGTTTTGGAGTATCATATTGTTTAATTTCCAATTGGTTTTAGATTTGGTTTTCCATGTACCATTACTAATCATTATTTTTATTGCCTTGTGATCTGAGAAGGCTGCATTCATTATTTCTGCTTTTTTGCATTTGTGTGCTATGTTTCTGTGACCTAATGTATGGTCAATTTTTGTGAATGTGCCATGTGGTGCTGAGAAGAAGGTGTATTCCTTTTTATCCCTATTTATTTTTCTCCATATGTCTATTAATTCTAATTTTTCTAAGATTTCATTCACTTCTTTTACCTCTTTCTTATTTATTTTTTGATTTGATTTATCTAAATTTGATAATGGTTGGTTTAAGTCTCCCACTAGTATGGTTTTATTGTCTATTTCTTCCTTCAATTCTCCTAGTTTCTCCATTAGAAATTTGGGTGCTATATTATTTGGTGCATACATGTTGATTAATGATATTTCCTCATTGTCAAGAGTCCCTTTTAACAAAATATAATTACCTTCCCTATCCCTTTTGATCAGGTCTATTTTTGCATTGGCTTTATCAGATATCATGATTACCACTCCTGCCTTCTTTCTATCAGTTGAGGCCCAGAAGGTCTTACTCCATCCTTTAATTCTGACCTTGTGGGTGTCAACCCGCCTCATGTGTGTTTCTTGAAGACAACATATGGTAGGGTTTTGGATTCTAATCCATTCAGCTATTCGTCTACGTTTTATGGGTGAGTTCATCCCATTCACGTTCAAAGTTATGATTGTCATTTGTGGACTCCCTGGCATTTTGATTGCCTTCCCTAATTCTAACCTTTTCTTCTTCGGCTCTACCTTTTAGTCCAGTGATTTACTTTGAATCAGTCCCCCTTGACCCCTCCCTTGATGTTACCCTTTTTAGTCCCTCCCTTTTTGTTCCCTCCCCCTCCCCCCTCTCTTTCCCTCCCTTTTTGTTCTCCCTCTCCCCCTCCCCCCCTTGGTTTTCCCTTCTCCTTACCCTTGTTGGGTAAGATAGAATTCAAGATCCCAATGGATCTGGATGTTTTTCCCTCTCAGAGTTGATTTCCCTGAGATTGAGGTTTAAGTAACCCCCCCCCCCTCTCTTCCTCTCCTTCTTATAGGAGTTTTCTTCCCCTCCCCTTCCCCTGTGAATCTTTGTGTGAGAACCATTATTCTATTTGGTCTTTCTTTACCCCCTATTTATACATTACATTTTCCCCACATATTAGTATACATAGGTTGATATAAATGTAGTCCTTATAGAAGAGAGTTTGAGTAAAAGAAGATAACATTTTTCCCCTTTCCTTAATATTTACCTTTTCAGGTATTCCTTGCTCTTTGATTTTCGGTATCAAACTTTCCACAGAGCTCTGGTCTTTTCTTTGCAAAAAGTTGGAAGTCTTCTATTTTGTTGAATGCCCATACTCTCCCTTGGAAGTATATAGTCAGTTTTGCTGGGTAGCTGATTCTTGGTTGGAGACCCAGCTCTCTTGCCTTTCTGATGATCATGTTCCATGCCTTACGATCATTCAGCGTAGAACTTGCAAGGTCTTGTGTGATCCTGATTGGCATTCCTTTATATCTAAATTGTCTTTTTCTGGCTTCCTGTAGGATTTTTTCTTTTGTTTGATAGCTTTGGAATTTGGCAATTACATTCCTGGGAGTTGTCTTTTGGGGGTTTAGTGTAGAAGGTGTTCTGTGAGCTCTGTCAGTGGATGTATTGCCCCCTTGTTCTAGAATCTCTGGGCAATTTTCTTTGATTATATCTTGTATCACCATGTCCAGTTTGGTGTTTATTTCTGGCTTTTCTGGGAGTCCAATTATTCTTAAATTTTCTCTTCTCCCCCTGTTTTCCAGATCTATCACCTTGTCGGTGAGATATTTTATGTTCTCTTCTAATTTCTTGGTGTTTTGGCTTTGCTTTATTAGTTCTTGCTTTAAAGCCTGGTTTTCTTTTACAGTTTGGTCAAACTGGTTTTGTAGATGCGTGAATTTCTTTTGCATCATTTCCCACTTTTCCTCCCAGAGGGCTTCCATCTTTTTGGTCCTTTCTGATTCAAATTCTTCATGGGTTTGTGGAGAGTTTCTATTTCCTTTGGAAGATTTTGGAGAATTTTCTTGTATATCTTCTTCTATCTGCTCTGTATTTTGTATTTTGGCTCCATAGAATGTGTCCAGAGTCGCCCCTTTCTTCTTATTTTTCTTGGTATTTTGGGGCTTCTGTGCTTCTGTGGAATTTGTCATCTCTGAACGTGGAGGATTGGCTTTTCTTGTCTTTGTCTGGTGATCAGTGGCTTTAGTCCTGGGCAGATGTTGGTTCTATGAGCGTTCCCTGGGTTAAACTGAATATGCCTCACTGGAACTGGAATGGAAGGGTCGGACCACGAGTCCACACTCTCCCCCTGGCTCGATTTCCGGAAGTTGCCTTCAGAATCCCTGGCCGTGAGGCTGTTTCGTCGGCCTGCGGGGGGATGGGCTGCCGCTTCCCCAAGCTCCGAGAGCACAGACTTTCACTGAGACTTGGATAGCAGGATCCAGCCCGTGAGGCTGTCTTGCCCGCCCTGAGGGTTGCTGTTGTTTTGACCAGCTCTCTGCAGCGGAGGCCCCAGGCAGTAACTTTCACCTGGACCGACCAGCTCTTTGCAGCGGAGGCCCCAGTCAGTAACTTTCACCCGGACCTACCAGCTCTCTGCAGCGGAGGCCCCAGGCAGTAACTTTCACCCGGACTGGGACTTGGGTAGAAGACCCTGAGGGTTGTTGTTCCTCGGACCCTGCTCTCTGAGCCCGGCGCGGCTGCCGCTTCCGGGAGCCTTGGACTCTGCGCTCCTACCCCTGAGGTCCGAGGGATCTCAGGTTCTGGCTTTTAAGGGGAGCCGTACCTTTTGAACCGGGTCCAGGTCCAGGAGGAGGGTTCCCAGGGTCTGTGCTGTTGATCGTTTTGAATTTCGGCGCCTTAGGAGCTTCTAGTTTGAGATCGGTCGGGAAGGGTTTTCCGGAGATCTGAACTTCAGCTTTCTCTAAGCCGCCATCTTAACCGGAAGTCTCAAGGAATGATCGTGAAGATATTTTATTATACAAATTACATGTTACAAGTTTACACTCAAGTTTTCTGAAGTCACATGACCCAAATTGTCTCCTATCGTCTTTCCCTCACCTTTCCTAGAGCAAACTTATCAAGGTTTTACCCACACACAACACAGATTCATGAAAATCAAATCCCCTTAGAATATTCATATAAAAACAAAACTCCAAAATGAAAATCCAATTAATAAAGTGAAGTAAAAAATTGTATGTTTTGACTTGGATTTCCATTCCAACAGTTCTTTTTCTGGAGGTTCATAGCATTCTTTGTTATTAGTCCCTCAGAATTGTCCTAAATCATTGTATTGTTGAGAGTAGCTAAAGCTTTCATAATTGATCATTTTACATTATTACTGTTACTCAGTACAACGTTCTCCTGGTTAGGCTTATTTCACTCTTCTTCAGTTCATGAAGGTATTTCTGTCTCTTTTTGAAATCATCTTGTTCATCATTTCTTATAGCACAAGAGTATTCCATGACCATTCCCCAATTGATGGGCATCCTCTCAATTTCCTGTTCTTTGACAACACAAAAAGAATTTCTATACATATGTTTGTACAAGTAAGTCCTTTCCCCTTTTTTATGATCTCTTTGGAATACAGATCTAGTACTGGCATTATTGGATCAAAGGGCAGGCATTGTTTCATATCCTTTTGGACATAGTTTCAAATTGCCCTATAAAATGGTTGGACCAGTTCACAACTTCACCAACAATGCATTAGTGTCCCAATTTTGCCACATCCTCTCTACATTTATCGCTATCTTATATTGTTCTATTGAGCAATTTGATAGCGCTAAGGTAATAATTCACAATAGGTTTTATGTGTATTTCTCCAAACAAGAGTGATTTAAAACGATTTTATATGCCAATTGATAATTTTTATTTCTTCATCTGAAAATTATTTGTTCATATCCCTTAACCATTTGTAAATTGGGTAATGACTTATATTCTTATAAATTTTCCCGAGTTCTCTATATATGTGAGAAATGAGACCTTATCAGAGAAATTTGCTGCAAAATTTTCCCCTCAGTTTCTTGTTTCCCTCGGCTCTACTCCATAAGGAATTTTTCCTTAACAACATTCATCAATGCTGGGATTTTTAGAGGGAGTTTGTTGATATTCTCCAGTAAATTGATCCTATTGATCCTTCCTGAGATTTTTTTATGTCCACTGTCTACTATCATGGGCATCTTTTCTGAATATTTCTCTGTATTCCTCTCTTCTAGAAGTAGCTAGAAATCATCAGCCTGAGGAGGATAAGCTGACTGCTCTTTAATAAATGGCAAAAGCTATGAATCATTCCAGATTAGGAGAGTATGAACAAAATCTAAGCAGAATGATGCCAGGTTAAGATTGGGTTTTTATTTTTTCTTTTAAGCTTCTTTCTGCTCCTTCTAGTGAGAATGATGGTTTTGTCCCAAGCCTTTATATGACACAAGGTTAGAAATTCATAACACTCTTGAAAGCGTGGCATAAAAATAAAATTGAATTTGAGTAAAAGCTAAAATTCCTGTCATTTCATATATATAAATTCACTGGATTCAGTGATATATGGTGGTCCTTGGAACACTTTGTGTATCTCTCTCTACAGGTACAAAGAAAATACCTATTGTATGTAGATGTGTACATTTAATTATATTAAACTTTTACCGACATACAAAGGATATACTCAATAACTATGATTACAAAATGCTCATAAACATGGGAAGAGAAAAACTTTTTTTTCAGGTGACAGCAACAGTTTTTCATTAGCTGCTTCCATATGCTAGAAAACAGTTGTTCCAAAAGTGCTATTTCCCATCTTTGGCATAAACTGTGGAGATTAAGGGAACAGGAGCCAGACTTAGACTTTGTAAATATAGAAAATGGCTCTGTAAATACAGGACTCATTCTAAGTACATAGCAGTTATCTGCTATATTTACCTAGCAGATCTCAAAGGCTGAAAACTTTCAACTCTAGGAAGCTATTCCATGAATGATCATGTCCTGGCACTGCTTTAATATCTGATCTAGATTTAGGGGTGAAGTTCTTTCTCATGGTTATCCTATATGTTGTGATACACTTTTTTTTACAATAGTAAGCAATTATGATCCAGAAATTAATCTGGAAGCTTAGTATGGCAATGGGGTGAAGAAAAGAAGTTAAATTAATTTGAATTATTATTATTATATTATTACATAATCATATAATATTATTATTATATTAATATGATTTAATTACCTGTTTTGAATGAAGAAAAAGGACTGTCATTAAACTGCCATTTAAGATATGTCTATTTTGTGCTGGAACTAGATATTTTAGGAAACTTAACAATCATCAAGCTGCTGAGTTTTCTTTTCACTCTCAAAAGGTTATCGGTGCTATTGTGCTCATGTACTAAATGAAATTTCTGTAAATGACATGAAATCATGAGTTTCAGAGTAGAAAAAGAGCACTTTAAAGGAAATCTAGGATGGCATATCTATAACATTTATGACCAGTAACAAATCCAACTTTTGCCCACATACATCCAATGATGACACATTATACAGAAAGATCTCTAATCTATTTTTGATAATTCTGATTGTCAGAAAATTCTACATTATATTTTTTTAAGGTTTTTAGTTTCCATTCAACCTAGTTCTTACCTCTGGACCCATATAAAATTAATCTAATTGATCCTTTTCCTTATGTTAACTCTTCATGAAGCTATCTATGAGTCCAAATTTTTTCTTTGTTTCCTCCACTGTTGCTTATATGACATTGTTACAAAGTCACTCAAAATCCTGATAATAATCATAAAACACTAGTTTTTCCCAAACTACATGACTATTTGGTTCTAATTAAGCATTTAAAAAAAATCCTCATCTTGTACCTAAGAATTGATACTCAGTGTTGTTTCCAATACAGAAAAGTAGTAATGGCTAGGCAATTGAGGCAATTAATTGACTTACCCAAGGCACTCTATAGAAAAAATAACATATTCTTTAGAGAATTGTTATTCTCAAAGTTGTAGGGTTTTTTTTTAATTAACTAGATTATTGTGGACACATTGGATTTTTTAAAAAGTCAGAAGACTATTTAGAAATGATTGTATGCATTTGGTTTCTTTGTCTAATATGCCATCTTCTCACCCAAAATAAATTAATAAATGAAATAAAGACTATCTGCTTTTAGCACTAAATTTTTCTGAAGGGAGGCCTGCTGAGAGTACAACTAGCTGTGTTTTTTCATTACCACTGCAGGTTGTGTCTACAGACTTCATTTATTCTGGCTTTTATAGACTGATGAGATGTTCAAACATGTCCCAAAAATATAAGCTCCAACGTTTCAACTCAGATAAATGGATGTTGTTAGCATTAGAAGACTGCCACTTCACTGTTTTGCTCAGGTTGAAGATAGTGCCTTAAGAGGATATTATGTAAATGTAACTTCTCAAAAATAGAAATTTGGGGCTTCTTCAGGGGAAGTTTTTTCGTTATTCAAATTAATTTCACAGTAAACCTTGGAAAAAGACTTGAATCTAAAATTCTGTGTCTAACATAGCTACAATATTTTGATACTAATAATATTTTATCCTTGAAATTATGCCTCCTTAACAAAGAAGCCATATTACTGTTATATAATTAGATGCTTAACATTAAACTCTATTGTAATACTTGCAAAAATATAACATGGATGACAGTATTATTAGCATATATATAATCATGTCATATATTTGTATATTACATATTTGTATTAGCACATATGTATTATAGATAGCATATTAATTATGTAAAGTACATATACTATATTGCATACTACAGCTAGCCTATATGATATGCTAGCAAAGTTTTACAACCAGATCAGTCACCCAAAATGTATCAATAATCCATTTAAAAATTAAATCTGCATTATTATCATTTTTGTTATTAATCAAAGTCTAAACAGTTAAAAATAGATCAAGCCCAGGTTTACTATGTTCACAAATATCTGAAGTATAAATGCTCATGGTGGTAATTTTACAAATGACTCTCACTAGCCATTTTGAACTAACTTCAATGCATATTTGTTAACATTCAGTTGAGGTCGGAAATTGCAAGGATAACTTAACAGCTGTTGAGGAAAAAACACCCTAAAAGATGTGTCTTCCAGAGCTCTAGATAACTTGGTTGTATCTTATTCTCCAAACACAGAAGTTATCGAGTCAATCTGTAGCTGATTCCTGTGGCAATAGGAATATTGAAGAGGAAACCAAAATGAAATACTTATGGAACTCATAGGAAGACAGAAGAGGAAACCAAAGAAAGAAACCATATCAGAAGAAGAAATATATTTATTATGCTGCTAAGTACAGCACTAGGGAAAAAAAAACAAATAAATGAAAATAAAAATGGTTATGTTGACTCTTTTTATCTGTATCCGACAATGCTTCATAATCTTCAGATTGGCAACTTGTCCATATCTTGCATGTAATAATGATTGGAACTTGCTTGGAACAGTTGCTTTATTTGCCAAAGAAAATTGAATTTCGAGGATTGAAAAATATGAAAAGAATGATAACAATATTTATTCTTCAGTGGATAGATCCCATTCTCTGAGATATCCACTGAACTGAGCAAAAACCAAAGGATCTTAGTAAATTTTAATGGCTCATTGTAGAAAATATGAGACAATGTGGACAATGTTTCTAAAAGATGGGCAATGGTGGAAGGATTATGATCGCTTTTGTTGGAAGAAATAACTCTGCTGATGAGATCACAGATTGATTAGAGGATGCAAACATATTTTGAAGCTTTTATGAATCTGAAAATTTAGCATTTTATTCTTGATGTGTGATGAAACTAGACATTGTGCACTGTCCTCAACCCTCTTATAATGTATCCCTTACTAAAGTATATCTACAAAACGATTTATCACCTCCATAAAATAGGACTTAAGACTTTAAAAGCCTTACTCGACTGAATTATTATAACAGTATTGAAACATAAAGGGAACATATAAATATTTTGATTTTATTAAACAAGGAAAGGCAAAAAAAGGAAGGAGGAGAAAGGAAGAGATTTTAAATTTTTTATCCTCTAAATTATAAACTATCTGACTAAATCTAGTTTATTTCTAAGTACATTAAAGGCAAAGTCTTTAGGGATTAGTAATCTTACAATAGAGTTTTTTGGTGGGCAAAGTCTAAAAATCCCAAGAGAAATATCCAAAGATGGTCTGTTCTTGGGCTGGTCAGCTTCTTCTATCTGCCCAACAGAAGAATGAAGACTGCTTTCTTTTGCACAGACAAAGATAGTCCCAGGCTTGTAATTTGAATGATGGTTTCTCAAGCTGCTCCAGGAAAATATACCTGCCTCCTTCTTCATCCAGGTCCAGAGAGATTATGTCAGTTGCTTAACTGTCTCTCTGGGATTCTATTCCACCAGCTCTAGGGAAAATTCTAATCCCATGCCCTGTCAATCACTCTTATGTCCTAAGTCCCATTTCCTTTTGTAACAAGACTAAATCTACAAGTTTCCATACACTTCTAGTAATCCGATAATTTTGTTAGCACATGTGAACCTGGGTCCAGAAATAGGCTGGCTTGGAAGATCTATCAGAATTTCATTTTCATGGGTGTTTTTTGAGGATTTAAATTTTAGAAATCAGCAATGCTTCCAATTAGGGCTTGAATTATTATTTTATTTATTATTTAGACTTAAGAAAATATTTAAAATGTACATTACACTTAAAAATGTGTGTATCCATTTTTTCTCCTCTAATTCCCAATTTAGTTGTTAAAATTGACTAGCATACTGCTTTATTTCTTTATAAATTTTGCTTGAGTTCAGCTGGAGATCCAAGCAGTAGAACTTTTAGGGAGCAAAGTCATCACCAGGTTGCGGGTCTTATGCTTATAGAATGATATTGATAAAAGCAATAATAACTGGCATTTTCTGCAGCAAAGTGCTTTGCCTCCATTATCTCAAGGAAGTTCTACAACATCCCTGAGCTGGATGCCATTCATGCATATCATCTTTTAGATTTACATCTTATGTGTATTGATTCTTCTCATAAGGCTAGATCTGTGTCTTATGCTTTAATTAGAACTGACTCTACTGCACCTACTATATTTCTTAGCCTATTCTGGGCTCCCAAAACATCATTGTTATTCTTGGGAACCATTAGTTAATGTGTTATTTGAAAAGAACTTCAGATGTTAAGATTAAGTCTCTCAAGTAGATAAGAGTTAAAATGGCCATTGAATGGTATCTTATTTCATTGACAATCATCAGGTCACATTATTCATTATGCCATAATTAGCAAGTCCTAAGTTTCATTTCCCTAAAGAATCTTGACTCAGCATGAATGACATGCTCTCCTGTGATCTTAAGACATAAAAAAAGTACTCGCTTCCTTGGAACTAAGTTTGAGACCTTAGAAAAAACTTAAGAAACAAACTTGGTTCTTTGGAGAGTTGTCATATAGTGATGGGTGTAATTTTGCCCTTTCCTTCCACCTCACTATTTGTTGAAGGAAAGAAAACTGGGGAAATGATCCTGGACTTCACCCAACAGCAACTCTGGGGATAGTGCAAGAAGATTAAAACTCTTTATATAGAAAGTTTCTCCTTGTCTAGTGATGGCTGACTACGGAGAAAAAAAATGTATATGCATGTTTTGAATAAACTTCATAGGAGGTTATTAAGACATTATTCAAGTGAGGTTTTTTTTTCTAGTTTTACTGTGGAATTCATTAAGATGGAAAGAAGAGCTGATGAGTTAGGAATGCCTTGATTCAAGCCTGGCTTCTGACCCTCAGTTGTACAATGGACACGTCTTATTACTTCTCATGTCCCTAGAAAACTCACTAAGATACAGAAGCTGGAGGAAGTTTCCAAAATTGATGGATATAAAATATACCAACTATAAAGACACACCAAAAATGAAGATCCATTGAATCTGTTTGACACATGTAAAAAATTACTGTATAAGCTGAATATATACAAATTCCAAGTGATATCCACAGAATAAGAAAGTTAAAGATCTCTGACATAAGGCAATATATACTTTATCCAACATTATTAGAAACAGCAGTACAAATTTGTTTCAGCTATATGCTGAAAGTCTGAATTCCAATTTATAAATTTACAGTGAGTTATAAATTTGGAAAGTAGCTTGGTCTAGAGAATAGCAAGTAGAACTCCAATTTAAGAATGATTTTGGTTAAGACCCACTTCTGATACTGACTGTGTGATCCTGGAGAATTCAACTGTGCCCCAGGAAGCTCACTAAGAATTTAAATTATACCTGTCTAATTTGGTAGTTAGGTTCAATCACATGTCCAGTCAAAAATAAATGAATAAATTTGAAATATAACAGTTTATTTGCCTTCTAACCCCATAATCTTTGCTCACTAATAATGTCCATCATTAAAAATACAAATTGCATTTTATATTTATATATTATTTTGTCGACTCTAGAAATGTTTCATTTAAATGGCTAAAGAGCTCTGGGATTCCTAATGGTCTTTAAGGACATTAACTGACATCCATAGACACTTTTTGATGTTATCTAACTGAAATGTTGCTTTTCTAAAGTGTTATTCTGTTTTTTGTTTGTTAGTTTTTTGTAACTGCTCTACAGCAACAGAAACATTTCTTTATTTAGTATAGATTTTGATTCATGAATTCTTTAAATTAGAAGCAAAAAAGTACGCTTGAAACTCTAATGGATTAAATTTCTCCTTTTTGTGTGACTTTAATATGAATTGTAACTATAATAAATTGATACGGTTTTGTATTAGAGTGTTGACCCCCCAGACACATGTTTCTTTCCTGGTTAATCCTCTGAATCTGTGAGTGTGTGCATGATGGTAATCCATAATACCAGAGCCATATGACACCATCATAATGATACCATCTTTCTAAAGGTTCCCGGAGTTCCACTACTATTTCCTTCAACCTCTGCCTACTTCTATAGATGGATTGCTAATCAACCATACTGTAGGGTTCACAGTCAGACCCTGTATTAGAGAAATTGCCCACTCTGCTGATCCAAATGTATCCAGGCAATAAAAACTTTTCTTTGCAACTTCCAACTCAAAGAAATTTGTCCTATGTGAAAGAATTTCTACTTAAAAGACCTGTTTCATCTTTTGGCATATATTCTAAAGTAATAGTATGAAAAGAAGACATCAATAAAGCTAAAAAAATAACCAAGGGAAGGGTATGTTTGTTCCAAAAAAAATGCCACAAAATTGACTAAAAATATAGAGATTCCAAAATGCCATAATATTAGTCATTAACTATGTTTTAAAATAATTTTTTGACATTTGTTGTTTCTGCAGTGCCTAAATTTCTCTTAGTATCCTTCCACTTCCACAGTCCCAAAGTGACATCTCATGTAAGAATGTTTTTAAAAGGGAAAAGGGGGATTTAAAAGCAAAACTAATCAATACCTCACAAAAGTCTGTATCTCCAGCTGTCTGAAATTGTGAGCTGGATGTCCAATAGATAGCCTAAACTAAATGTCCAAAATGGAATACACGTTTCACTCTAACCCTTACCCACAAGGCAACACCGTCCCCTTAGTCTCTTAGGCTTGCAGCCAGGGTGTTATCATTGACTCTTCATTTTCTGTTAATTCTCATATCCAATTCCTTTCCAATGTCTGCAAATTTCACTTCTGTAAAATCTCCCAATTATTCCCCCTCCTCTCTTTGAATATTTCCACAATTTTGGAATAGGTCCTCATCACTTCATACTTGGACTATAGCAATAGCCTGCTTGTGGGTTTGCCTGACCCAAGCTTCTCCTCAGGACAATCTATAATCCATATAGCCAAAGTGATTTTCCTAAAATGCAATTCTAATTGTGACATCCTCTCCCACACACACATGAATACACTCAAAGAATTCCAGTAGCTCTCTAGTTCCACTCGTGTCAAATATAAAATCATCTATTTGGCAGTCAGAGCTCTTGATATCTTTACTCCCTCTTACCTTTCCAGTCTTCTTACACCTTAATTCCTTGCCACATATTCTTCAATTATTTAAGCTTTCCTCCTAACTGTCCCACAAACAAAGACACTCGATCTCGGCTATGTGCATTTCTTCATGCTGCCTATCCCCAACTCTGCCTCTCATCTCTCTAGATTTAAGACCCAACCAAATCTCATCATTTATAAGATGTCTATCCCAACTCTCTCAATTCCAATGCCTTCTCTCTGGTGATATTTTAGTATTCTAAAGTTTCCAAAATAAATAAAATAAGCATTTCCATATTCAGTGAAAAAGAATATTGTACATAAATGAAAACAAATATCTTATGTGTTTAGGTAACTTTTCTTTAAATAATAAACCTCATCTACAGGTGACACAACCCCTCCTCACCCTTCCTACATCCCAGAAGTTATAATCTGGGAGACCAATATGTTTATATAAATTGTCTTTCCTGTTTTTTCATCTTTCAGTTCACTTTCTGGAGGTAGCATTCACAGTTTATTCTCTCAGCACTGCTTTGTACCTGTGTATAATGTTTTGGTTCTACTCATTTCGTTGTTCATTATCTCACATATATCTTTCACAGTATCTTTGTTTGTTTAAATAAGCCTGCTCAACACTTTTTAAGGCACAGTAGTATTCTGTCTCTGGTGTTTATTTAATAAAGATATGTTTTTTGTACTTATCCTACCCATAGCTTGTTTATCTCTATTTGTTTACTTGCTGCCTCTCCTATTATATTGTAAGCTCCCTCAGGACAAGGACTATCTTTTACTGGTTTAATAATGCTTATTGATTTTGATATAATTGCATTCATCTTTTATTTTTTGTACTTGCCTCTATTCCTTGTTTGATAAGAAATAGATTACTCCTACCCATACTATGGAAGACCAATGATCTGGTTGGTTCTCTTTATAACAAACTTTAATTTTAATATCATGTATCCATTTTGTACAACTGTGAAAAAAGGCATTGAATATTTATTTAAAGTCTAATTTTGTCCAGACTGCTTTCAATTTTTCCACTAGTTGTTTTTTATCTAAAAAGGAATTCTTCATAATGTCATTTATGGTTATATCTGGTTTGGAATCCATTTTTATTATACTAAAATAATTATTCTATGCCTTTATTTTATGGGTTTTGTGTTCAGGACTCTAATGTCAATGTTTTCTAAATTCAATATAGGACAAAACAAGGGACTGTTCTATAGCAAGGATATGTAACAAGGATATATAAATAGAATACTGTAGCACCTAGCTTGCATGGCCACTGATCCTCTAGTCTCTATCTCGAAACTTTCCTAGTCAATGAGTCACAGAAACTAGCCTAGACTGGTCTCTGACACCCATCAAGCCTGGAGCCCACATGACTTAGTATTTTTTATTGATCTCTGATCAGGAAGTTGTGGTGGAAGATCTAGAGCTAATCAGTTTTGCTGGTTTGTGTGTGGAGTGGGAAAAGGATCAAGCTTCACCCATGATGCCTCTACAGAAGTTGGAGCTAAAGAAAGTTTTGTGAGGTTTTGTGTGGGAAGAAAGCTGTGTCATGGAAAGAGGAGCTATATAAAGAAACTGCTGTCCTACCATAACAGGCTAATTTTAGCATAAATCATTATTGAATTTTATTAAAGATTTTTCTTCATATATTAATAAAATTAAATATTTTGTATGATTTTGTTTTTTAAATGGAATTATTTTGATTTTTTCCTAATGTTAAACCATCTTTATCTCTCCAGTATAAATATAAAACTTTTTCATAATTCATGATAAATGAATTTATATGATGCCAAGAGGCACAATTGAGGAGAGAGGGGGGAAAAGACAAACAGAGTTTGAGGGTTTTACGCATGGGACACAGTCAGCAAAAATTCCCAGTAAAGAATTAGAAGTTCATGTGAATGGAATATCACTGAAGCCAGTGTCACTTGATTAAAGATAGTGATACTGATAGCAGAAAGGAAAATGATGATGATGATGATGATGATGATGATGATGATGATGATGATGACAATGAAATAAGGGGACATGAAAGGTAGAAAGGGCTTAGATAATGAAGGACTTCAAAAGCCAGAGAGAGGATAAATTTATTTCATCCTAGAGGTAATGAGTATCCTTCTGAGTTGTTGAAGAGGAAGAGGATATGATCAGATTTGGCATTTAAGAAGATAAATCTGAGATCTAAGTGGAAGATAGAAGGGAGGAGAGAGAGAGAAAAGATTGTGGCACAAAGCAATAGATTTTTAACAATAATTGAAGTGTGAGATGATAAGGGCCTGCCTGCACCAGGTTTGTGCCATTTTAGAGGGGAAAATAAACAAGAGACACTATCAAGGTAGAAATGACAGGATTTGTCAACTTATCAAATTTTGGGTGGAATGAGTAATGTGTTTGAAGATTACATCCCTGGTCATTAAAATGATTGTAGTACCATTAATAGTAATATAAAGAAATTAGGAAGAGATATTGGCTTAGGGAGAAAGAGAATGAATTTTGTTTTGGACATTTTGAGCTTAAGATGTCTATGGTTCTTCAAGTTATAGATACCAAATAGTTGAAGATAAGAGGTTAGCGGGTAGGGAAAAGTTTGGGATTAGACAAAGAGCCTTAATAATTAGATGCATAAAAATGAAAGCTGAATCCATAGTAGCTGATGAGATTATTAAATGAAATGATGAAAGGGGAAAAGAAGAGGGCTTGAGGCAGAAGCTTAGTGGACATCCATGTTTAATTGAAATGACCTGGATGTATATAAGTAAGGAAGACCAAAAAAAGACTGACCAGACTGGTAGGAAGAGAACTAGGAGAAATCAGCGTGATGAAAATTTGAGAAGAGAATATTAATGGGAAGGTGATAGTGTCAGAAATTGCAGAAATATCAAGAAAGATGAAGATTAAGAAAAGTACTTTAGCTGGATGGTACCTGCAATAAATAGTTTCAGTATATGTCAGATCAGAATTTAGACTGTTAAAGGTCTTCTCAATGTAGTTAGCATAAAAGAGAGAAGTGTAAGAAAATAACTAGAGTCTATGGAAAGTTCAAGGAAGTTTTTACTGAGTGTGGGTAGATATGGATATATTAATAGACAATAGAGGAACAACCAGTAGATAGGGAGAGAATGAGGATTATTGAGAGAGTGGTAATGATATATATGGCATTCTGATGTTGATGATGAGATGAAATGAGATACTTATGCATATAGATGGACTTGCGTTTGAAAAAAGAAGAGGCAACTTGTTCATGTGAAATAACGTGGAAGTAGTGGAGAGCATTTGAGTGATTGGAAATGAGTAAGAGATGAAAAGATTTACCAAAGTTCCTACAATGATTGAGACAGTGAATTGGTTAAGGAGATGAAAAGATTACTTATTTAAGCATCCTCCAATTTAAATAGTTTTAAAACTTTCTATCAGGTGAGTTTTGTTATTTTTTCAAGTTTTATAAACTTATAACATAGTAGTTCTGTTGATATTATATGATGTCTGTGGATTAATTCATAGAGTATCCTAATTTTATTTTTCCATGAATATTTTATGACTCCAAGTTATTTAGAACAGTAGTTTCTATAAAATTGTCTTTAGGTTGTTTTAATGGAAGTACCCAGTATATTTAGGTAGGTTAACGCCAATATATTTTATGCATTTTAGGGTATTTAGGCATTTTTTTCTTTATAGAGTCTCTTCCTTTTTTTGTTTATTGACAGAATATTTTGCTAACATACTTATGGATTTATTTTTTATATATTGCTAGTTTACTGAAGCAATTAATCATCTCAATCTCAATCTCTCTAGGGTTTCTAAAAAAAACATCTGCAAATAGAATGATTTTGCTTCCTCTTTCCAAATATTTATGATATTCATTTCTTAATATTTTAAGTACTCTGTCAAAAATACTGGAAAATAAGCAAACTTGCTATAATTCATGAATTTATTGGGATTCTTCTAACATTTCTCAGCAAACAATAGGAGATAGAAGGTTTAGATTATTTGTACCTCCTATAATACCTATATCACTTCACACCAAATTTATATCATGTCATGACCATGCTTCAATTCCTATTACTTTTAGATTTTTTAACATGACAATGACATATTTTGTCATATTTTGCTTTTTTCCTGAAGTACAAAAACTGCTTCTCTAAAATATTTGTATCCTCAATGTAACAGATTGCATAGCCATCCATAAGTGCTTAATAAATATTTTTGATTCATTTATATTTTGTTAATAAAATTAATTATGTTAATTACTTTTTAACGCTTGAATCATCATCCTAGCACCCTGGTAAAAATCTAATTTGGCCATAATGTATCTTTTATTGTACATATAGCTTCAATTTCTTTAGCTAAATTTTTGAATATAATATTTATTTTAATATTCATTTGTAATTTTCACTATTGTTTTTCAGTTATCTCTGACTCTTCATGAACCCATTTGAGATTTTCTTGGCAAAGATACTAGAGTGCTTTGTCATTTCTTTCTCCTGTTCAACATACAGATAAGAAAACTGAGGCAAACAGGTTTAAATGACTTACCTAATGTCACACAGCTAGTGATTTAGAACAGATTTGAACTCAGGAAGTTGTCTTCCTGACTCCAAGCCGAGCTCTCCAGTTATTGCACCACCCAGTTGCCCTCATTAGTAGAAATGATGTATAATTATAATCTCTTCTAACCCTTCCTGGTACCATAGCCATATATATACCACTTTACTGAGAATACTTTATGAAGTATAGGAAAATCACAGGTCTGGACCTCAAAGAAGGGAAAGTCAGTCAGAAAATTCTTTAATTTTTTTAAATTAAATCCACTTATAAATCTATCTGTTCTAGGAACTTTTTTTTCCCTGAGTTTTCTTCTCTTTTTTTAAACCCTTGATTTTCTATGTAAGAATTAATATTAAGAATTGATTCCAAGATAGAATTGGTAAGGGCTAGTGTTAGATTTAAATTAATAACTCCGGGTTCTTATTTTCCATACAGTTTAATAATTATCACCTGAAATAAAGAAAGCAGATAGGTGTACACTGATCCTCCCCCATGACTCTCAGTCCACGTTCAGGGAAGTAGAGACAGGCATGAGTCTCCTACTACCCCTCTTATCCTCCTTCCCTTGCATGTATCCCCATGTGTTCACATTTATGGACACGATCAGTTTTGGCATTTAAGAAGAGAAATTTGAGATCTAATTAGAAGATAGAAGGGAGCAAGGGAGAGACGAAATTGTGGTACCAATTGCTAGTAAGTACAGCAATAATTGAAGTGTGAAATGATGAGTGCCTGCATCAGATTTCTACCAAGAACAGGGATACATACAAGAGACATTATCAAGGTAGAAATGACAGGATTTGCACCTGATACAGTGGTGGAGCCTTCGTCAGTGTGCTGCTTTGAGGTCCACTTCCACCGAAGTGCAATAGAATTTTCATGCCTACCTTCTAAGTACTTTTGGACTGAAAAATTATTTCCCTCCATATGTTGATCAAGGACTCATTTTGATTTAGTTTTTTGGGGGGTAATTTGGTAAAGATAAGGTGGGTGTAAGAGCCTTCTCTGTCATTTTGATTCTGCCTCCTATTTTATATATTTTGGCATGAGAACAGGGAAGGGCTTTTCCCTGCCACCCTCCCTTCTCTCTCATTCCTTTCTAGCCACTATTAAGGAGTAGAGAATTTCAGCCTGCCCAACACACTCATAAGGACTTGTTTGCAAGACCTAGAAGGGACATGAGGTCAGGGACAGCAGCCTCTATATAGTATTTATTTCATAACCATTTAATGTGTATAAAATTGTGCTGCCATGTTTATCAGGTCCCTGACTTTTTATCTTACTGATGAAGCTGTTTGAGCATTGCGTCCCAGCTGCATTTTCCTTTTTCCTTTCCTTTTAAAGCTACAGATGTCATGGCAAACTTTTGTTTACATCTGCATTTTGGGCAACTTCCATGCCTAATTCATATAAATGTGAGTAGAACTGCCTTTATTTCTAGCATTCTTCATTTTCTCATAGAGAAAGAGCCTAATAGATCACTCAAGTTCTTTGTTATTTGATGGACAGTAACAAAGTGTCACCAAGGAAACATTGGCAAGCTTTCCAGATTCCATCATAGCTTCAGTTTGTATTCCCACCTATTTAATCTTACATTTACACGATCGGCAACATGAGGGACCAGTGGCTTCATTACTGATGTCTATTGGATATCTCCTGCCTTCTCATCCAAAGACTTTAAAAATAAATTTCATTTAAAGATGGAAGATTAAACATGTGCAAAAATGTCACCGTGATCATGAGACGTCATATAACCTGGTCTCTGTCTGAACAATCCCTTTGTGCAATAAATACATGTATATAACACATAACCATGTAAACCTGGGACCACTAGTGAGTCACTTTCAAATAGCAGAAGAATATACTGACAACATATCCAATCATAATAGAAGATGGAGAATATTTGGAATTCATATTGAGGATTTATTTTGCCCCCACCACCATATACACATTCCAAATCTCATGAGATTTCCATATTAGAGTACACTGGAGGCTGCTGTCAGTTAATATGGTCCTTTGGCAAATTGGGTAAACAGTCTAACTGCCTGGTAGATTCAGTTCCCCTAACGATTATATCTAGAAGGAAAGTTGCCAAAGAGAAAATAAGCCTGAGAATTCCTAAAATCTCAAGTTCTTGCCTATGTAAATGTGTCCCCCCAGTAGTATTTTGCAGTCCTGCTGATTTAAGGATACATATGTATATCCTGGAAAAAAATGAACTTAGTAAATTAGATGACTAATAGCTATAATTAATTAAAATATAGTTTGTATAAATTCCACCTCCCTTCAAATTAATCTATGCATATAATTACAACAAATATATATATATATATATATATATATATATATATATATATATATATCCTTCAATGAAATAAAACAATTTTTAGCTCTTATTTACTCCTGCATCTTCGGCTTCTCATTCCTTTAGGTCACTCTTAATTCTGCTGTTTCTTACTCCTTTTTAAAATCTGTTTTTCTCTATGCCTATTTTTCTAGCCTTTATTTTACCTCACTTGATTTCTACTTTTCCCCTTTATATCTCTGACCTTCTCGAGCTTTCTTGTTGTAGCATATTTTTTAGCTTTCAGAAAAAGTAAAGCCATGTACCATTTCTCCTTGCTTTAGTAGCCCATGCTATAAAAGTTTGTCTCCTTGCACACTCATTTTTTCCTTGGCTTAAAGGGGAGAATAGAATCTAATAAATTGTGACTTTTCTTCATTTACTTTTTCTATTTGACATTTGTTAATAATTATTATTCTCATTATAATTATTATTACTGCCATTATGGTTATTACAAAATTCATTATGGAGGCCAGGTTTCGAGATACCTAGACAGAAATAACTATAGAATAATGTTTTTCGTTCTTTGGAGCTGAATCTCCTAACAGCATTTATGAACTAAAAAAATGAAGTGCCTTTTGCAGAAAGCATAAAAACTGGACAGACTCATAAATTGTGCACAGTGAACATCATAGAATTCCTGAGAAGCACAGACCTAGTGGACATCCATCACTTTATATATCCTCTGAGTGAGAATGAAGGCTAGACTAAGATGAGTGAATTAATCCATATTTGCAATGTGAATCACACTTAGTTCAAATGAATTCTTACAGTAGACCCGACTCCTTTTTGCACAGTGTCTCTTCTTATTTGGAATAGGACTGTCTAATTTCAGGTAAGTGTTCCTGATTTTTATTTCTTGTCATTTCCTGCCTAAGATGCCCTCTTTTAGATAATTTACTTTCTAGCTCTTTACTGTATGTTGTTCTTTTATTTAGTATAGCAACTTACTTATTTTACTTATTTACTGCCCCACCTCCCTAAAGAAACTTACCCAAGAGTCCCTGGTTTTGACCTCTAAGCCTTTTCTATTCATTCTCTCTACCAAGCATTTCCTTGTTTAACTTACATATTGTTCAAGTCTCATTTCATTTTTTCCTCTTACCTACTTTATCCCTCGAGTCTTTCCCAATTTAACCCATATAGATGCAATTATTATATTCCTTCTAAGTCACTTTGACACAAATGAAAATAAATACATACAGTCCTCTGGAGATGTTAAGATATTTTCTTAGTACTGTCTGTTTTTGACATGTTTCACATATGTTACTGTCTCACATCTCATTACATAATATGTTCCATGATCCCCAATTATTTAATATTTACCTATTCATACATTTTCTTAAGGCAATCAAGCACTGGGAGGAAAAATGCCGCTGACTAGTAAAGGGAGCTGATCAGAAATAGACAGTAGAATACTTTATTATGAGTCTATTCATGGAAAAAATCAAATAATACAGTTGAAGTAATTAACTATGTTTTTTCTATACAGTAACATTGTTAAGATGTTTAACTCTCCTTGGCCTCGCAAATCACACCACTATGTAGTTATGGACCATCACAGATAACTGGTTAAATAAAAAATTAGTTAAACCCCCTTTTTAATGGTTCTACATTGAACAGTAAATTTGAACTGTGTACTGAGATATGTAGGACTGTTTCAAGCCTGATTTGGATCCTTACTTTATCTCAATTTATTTGGGAAACACGAAATTAAGGATATCTTGTTAAATATGCGAAGTTACTGTAGTTTTAATTTCTAGAAGTCTATTCCTTTGAACTCAATGGAGCAGATCTCAGGACAAATCTCTATTTTATTTCACAGGCACTAAATATATATATATATATATATATATATATATATATATATATATATATATATAGTACGATGCAGTCAGCTGGTGAATAAATAAAAGAAAGATAATCTTTGACTAATAGAAATCTGCTACCCAAATAAAACTACAAACAAATTTATGTTCTCTAATTTCAAGGAAAACTAAACCCTCTGAGCCAGTTCTAATAATTCAAGAGTAATATGCTACCTTAGAAATGGCAGGGTAAAACCAACTCTCTAGTCAAAATAAAAAATGAAAATTGAGTAAGTCTGTACCAGAAAGAATGCTCCAGAACCATTTAAATGTGCAGAAACAAGAAATCTTTTCTGAAAAGTTTTGGAGATATAATTTCTTAGGCTTTATTTATTGTGGCAGATTTGAGTCTGTTCTCTTCTTACCTCGCCAAAAAATGAATCTAATTGATGAAGAACATCAACAACCGAAACACAGAAATCTTTGTGGTAGGATTATACCAGGAACTGTGAAAGATCTCTAAATCTATTTGTACCTTTAATTTAATAGCTGGGCTTTTTATTATTTTCCTTTAGCAAGTTCTACTTGCTCCACTTTTCAAAGTCATTTTGGTGCATCCCTAAGATATGTCCCTACTTTTTCTCAAATTCACAGATGATTATATTATATTTTCAAGAAATCTTTACATTGATTTTTGATGCCAGTTTCGGCTTAGTAATTCAATTATTTGTTGTGCCCATTATCTCTACCTTCAAACTATTAACTTTATCTATTTTTGTGTTGCCTTAAAATTATGATACTTCCATTTTGGTTTCATGACTGCAATTTTTCCCTCTGATTCCCTAGTTAATTTCTTTTTGTTGTTTCATATCTATCAGGGAAGAGAAGATGAGTTTGATGTTTCTCATGGCAATCCCCAAATCATCCAGACCTAACAGTAAATCAGTGCACTTTAGAACTCTGTTTTTCATACGTCATTACCAAGTATGCCAGAAGCATGTTGTAGTAAAAGGGTTTCTTTCTGGCTTTGATGTCAGATAGCTTGCTTTTGAATTCTGGGTCTTTCACTGACTACCTGTGCAACTTTGGATTAGGTAAGTCATTTAACCTCTCCCTTGGCTTCATTTTTCACCTTTAATAATGAGGAGTTTGGCAGATGACCTCTAATATCACTTCTAGCTCTATAAAAATACAGTCCTCTGACTTATGGTCAAAAAACTTAACTTTTATCTATCTCTAGTTATGACCTAAATCTCCAACTCAATTCTATTCCCTCTCATATTTATAGAGTTGCCATTTCAATACATAATGGAACATGCTCAAAATTTGTTCACTCCTATGTTATTTTTTAATATCATTGACTATTTAATTACTATCCATTCAAATTCCAAGTAAAATTCTACCTTTTCCATTATTTCCCATAAGTCTTTTAGCCATAATGATCTTGTTCCTTTGATTTCTCATACCTTTTGGTAGCTTTCTCAGTTCATACCTACACACACACAATAAAAAATAAATATAAGGAAATTGTGGTGAAAAATAACTAAGAGTTTGGGGAATAAGAATAAGTTTCATGCAAAAACGAAACTTTTTTTGCTGTCTCCTGAAGGAAGATACAGTTTATATAAGTGAAAAAAATGAGAAGACAGTGTATGCTAGGCTTGAGGGATGGCCTATGGGCAGTCGTAGAGGTTATAGGAAAAGGAGTAGTACATATAAGGTGCAGAAACCAGTATGTAGGGTGAGGGAAGTGAAGTAATATACAATGAAGTTGGAAAAATAAGTTGGATTTAGATTGTGGAGGCTTTAAGTTAAGCAAAAGGTTAAGAAATGTATATATATTTAAACTGAGATATCTGGGCAGTAGTTGGAGAGGTGATGGGAAGAGGGGATTAGCTCTCTCCTGCCCATTTTTTGGTTTCATGACCAGAAGCATATACACCCCATTTATCCTTAAGTGGGAGAGGTCAGTAACAAATGTCTGTGAAAGTGAGTGATGAATCAGAAGCCACTGACTGCCCCCTAGTCAGTCCTAAGCAAAGCTTTTGATGTAATTGATCCATGTAAAATAGAAGGAAGGCACAGGAAGTAACACAAAGGAATGGTCTTTAAAAATGCCAAGAACTTCCTATGCCCTGGTCTTTTGTCTCCAACTTGACCTTAGAGGAGCTCCAGCTGAGGACTGCTTCTACTAGGACTACCACATGGGTCCATGAAAAAGGTTGACTCCTTTCCTTGGCTTTCCTGGAGGCACTAGTCTCCAGAGAGGCCCCTCATCTAGGAGGAGGCCTCATGGCTAAAACCCTTGTCTAATTTACCTCTGAGCCCACTTTGATGGGGCCTCTTAAGGCCTGCCTGGTTCTGACCAGGCTGGAGTAAATATCTGCTCTCTGATTTTATTACTTTCACTCTTTCTCCTTTTGTAAATAAATTACCATAAAAATCATTTGGAATTGAGCAATAATTGCTGGCGACCATACTCTTAAATAATTTAGTCCAAGTCTTTAATTTGTACACCTTACAGTGAAATGGTCAGATCTGTGCTGGAGGAAAATAACTTCAGAAGCTCTATGGAGGATGGAATGGAAAAGTTAAATGTAAGATTTAATTCAATGTTCAATATTTAAAGTATTATTTTATAAAGTTTATTATCTGACAAAATAGAACCATGTGACTAAGTTTTTCTACCTTCTCAAAAATTCCCACTCCACCAAAGCCTCAACAGGAAGGAAAAAGAGTAAGAGATGGAACTACACCCATTTTATATTTTGTCTATGTCAGCATATAATGACAGGAAGTGAGTAGTATGCTGGAAATTGTAGTATTCCTGAGGACCATAGTTTTTAGGGTAACAGATTCTAATTATACAAAGGGAAGGGAATAATCATTTATTGAATGATAACTATGTGTCAGACAATGTATAATCAATTTACAAATAAAATATTTCTATCCAATATAATCATTTAAATAGAGAAAGACTTGATTCAGGAAGAACAAGTCAAATATAATCATAATAATAAAAGAGAGAGGTCATATGAGCCTGACCTAAAGTTTCAGTAGAAAGGAGTCAGAGATTAGAGATATAATATAGAAATGGTAAGATTTGGCAATTGATTGAATAAAAGGGGATGAAGGAGTGTGAGTCATTTAGGATAGTGTCAAAGGTAAATTTGGATGAGATGAAGATGGCAAAAATAGGGAAGTAGGGGAGAGGAGAAAATTTGTGGGAAAACAATGAGAAATATTATAAGAAGCCAGAAAGAGCCAATTCAGATGTCAAGGAAGACCAATCAGTATTACACAGGATCGGGCAGTCTCCACACTAAAGGACCATAAGGCTTAGAATATGATATCAGGAAAGACAAGAGAATTGGGTCTACAATCAAGAATCACTTACACATCAAAACTGACTATATACTTGCAGGAGAAAGTATGGGCATTTAACAAAATGGAAGATTTCCAAGTATTTATAAAGAAAAGACTAGAACAAAAGAGAAAATTTGATGTCTAAATAAAACTCAAGAGAAATATGAAGAATTAAATAAGAAAGTGGGGAAAAATTTTAAGGGCTTCTATAAGGTCAAATTGTTTATGTTCTTATATGGAAAATGATATTTGTAACTCTTAAAAACTGTATTCACTATCATTGTAGTTAGGAAAATTATGATGGGTAGAGGTTGGGGTACTAAGTGGTTTTAGATGCCATATATATATATATATATATATATATATATATATATATATTTAAAAAGTGGGGAATAGAAGATGGCACAAAGAGAAACTAGAAGGAATAAGAAAAAAAGGATAATTTATAACACATAGAGACACATGGGGGGAGGGGAAGAATACAATTATAAGAAGTAGAATAAGAGAGTGCAAATAGGTAATGCTTAAACCTTACTCTCAGTGGAATCAATTCTAAGAGGGAAGAGCATTTAGATCCATGTAGATCTACATTACCCTTCAGAGAAGTTGAGAGGGAAAAACCAAGGTGGGGGGTAGTGGTATGGGGAGTGTAAAAAGTGAGGAAAAGAGAAGGGGGACAGAAGTTAATAGACCCTAAAGGAAAATAAGAGGATAATAAGAAGGGAAGGTTGGGAAGGGAAGTAAAATAAGGGTGGGGATTAGGGGGACTGATTAAAAGCAAAACACTGGTGTAGAAGGAAATAGTGAAAGAAGAAAGGTCAGGACTAGGAAAGTAAATCAAAATGATGGGGAATACATAGGTGGTAATCATAACTGAATGTGAATGGGATGAACTCACCCATAAAATGGAAGCAAATAGCAGAGTGTATAAGTAATCAAAATCCTACCATATGTTGTCTACAAAAAAATAAAACACCTGAGGCAGGGAGACACACAAAAGGTAAAGCTGAAAGGCTGGAGCAATATCTATTGGACATCAACTGAGAAAAGTCAGGAGTAGCAATCATGATTTCTGACAAACCCAAAGTAAAAATAGATCTAATTAAAAGAGATAGGGAAGGTAATTACATTCTGATAAAAGGCAGTATAGACAATGAGGAAATATCAGTGCTCAACATGTATGCACCAAATGGAATAGCATTCAAATTTTTAAATGAGAAACAATTGGAGTTAAGGAGGAAATAGATAATAAAACTATACTAGTGGGTGACATGAACCTACCTCTATCAAGTATAGATAAATCAAACCAAAAAAATAGATAAGAAAGAGGTAAGAGATGCAAATGAAATCTTAGAAAAATTGAAGTTAATAGATATATGGAGAAAAATAAATTGGAACAAAAAGAAATATGCCTTCTTTTCCACATCACATGGTACATTAACAAAGACTGATTTTGTACTAGGGCATGTAAACATAGTAAACAAATATAAAAAAGCATAAATAAGAAATTCAAACTTTTTAGATCATAATGCAATAAAAATAATAATTAGCAATGGTACATGGAGAGGCAAACAAAAAAATTAATTGTAAATTAAATAATATAATTCTCCAAAATCAGTTAAAGAACAAATCATAGAGGCAATTAATAATTTCATTGAAGAGAATGACAATGATGACATATCATATCACAATCTATGGGATGCAGCTAAAGTAGTATTCAGGAGGAAATTTATAACCTTGATTGCGTATATTAAGGAGAGAGGGCAGAGATCAATGAATTGGGCATGCAAATTAAAAAACTAGAAAGTGAACAAATTAAAAATCCCCAGATGAAGACTAAATTAGAGATCCTAAAAATTAAAGGAGAAATTAATAAAATTGATAATGAAAGAATTATTGAATGAATAAATCAGCTAGTACTTTAAAAAAGCAAATAAAGTACTGGTTAATCTAACAAAAAAAGGAAAGGAGAAAAACAAATTAACAGTATCAAAGATAAAAAGGGAGACCTCACCACTAATGAAGCAAAAATTAAGACAATCATTAAAAACTATAAAAACTATTTTGCCCAATTAGATGGCAATAAATATGGCAATGTAGGTGATATGGATGAATATTTACAAAAATATAAATTGCCTAGATTAACAGAAGAAGAAATAAAATAGTTAAATAATCCCATCTCAGAAAAATAAATTGAATAAGCCATCAAAGAATTCCCTAAGAAAATATCCCCAGGGCCAGATGTACTCACAAGTGAATTCTAACAAACATTCAAAGAAAGACTAAACCCAATTCTATACAAACTATTTGACAGAATAAGCAAAGAAGGAGTTCTACCAAATTACTTTCATGACACAAATATGGTACTGATTCTAAAGCCAGGCAGGTCAAAAACAGAGAGAGAAAACTATAGACTAATCTCCATAATGAACATATATGCAAAAATCTTAAATAGAACACCAGCAAAAAGACTCCAACAAGTGACCATTAGGGCTATTCATTATGATCAGGTGAGATTTATACCAGGAATTTCAAGGATGGTTCAATATTAGGAAAACCATCCACATAATTGACCACATAAAAAAGCAAAGTAACAGAAATCACATGATTATCTAAATAGATACAGAAAAAGCTTTTGACAAAATATAACACTCATTCCTATTGAAAACACTAGAAATTATAGGAATGGTAGGGCCTTTCCTAAAAATAATAAACAGTATATATTTAAAACCATCATCAATCATCAGGTGCCATGGGGATAAATTAGAAACCTTCCCAATAAGGTAAGGAGTGAAGCAAACTTGCTCATTATCACCTCTATTTTTAACACGATTCTAGAAACACTAGCAGTAGGAAATAGAGAAAAAAAAGAAATTGTAGGTATTAAAAAAGGCAATGAGGAGACCAAGCTATCACTCTTTGCAGATGATATAATTGTCTACTTAAAGAATCCTAGAGAATCAACTAAAAAGCTAGTGGAAATAATCAACTACTTCAACAAAGTTGCAGGATACAAAATAAACCCACATAAATTATCAGCATCTCTATATATTTCCAACACATCCCAGCAGCAAGAGTTAGAAAGAGAAATCCCATTTAAAATCACCCTAGACAATATAAAATATCTATAAATCTATTTGCCAAGACAAACAGGAATTATATGAACACAACTATAAAATACTCTACACACAATTAAAACTAGATCTAAGCAATTGTTAAAAAACATTAATTGCTAATGGGTAGGATGAGTTAACATAATAAAAATGACAATCCCTTCCAAATTAATTTACTTTTTTAGTACGCTATCAAAATACCAAAACACTTTTTTACTGAATTAGAAAAAAGCTATAACAAAGTTTATTTGGAAGGACAAAAGATCAAGAATATCAAGAGAAATAATGAAAAAATGTGAAGGAGTGGTACCTAGCAGTACCAGATCTTAAACTGTACTATAAAGCAGTAGTCATCAAAACAATATGGTACTGTCTAAAACACAGAAGGATCAGTGGAATATACTTGGGGTATATGACTTCAGCAAGATTGTATATGATAAACCCAAAGACCCCAGCTTTTGGGACAAAAATCCACTATTTAACAACTACTGGGAAAATTGGAAAACAGCCTAGGAGAGATTAAGTTTAGATCAACATCTCATACCTTAAACCAAGATAAATTCAGAATTGGTGAATGACTTGAATATAAAGAAAGAAACTATAAGCAAATTAGGTGAACATAGAATAGTATTCCTGTCGCATCTATGGGAATGGAAAGATTTAACACCAGGCAAGAGATAGAGAATATTATAAAATGTAAAACAGATAATTTTGATCACACTAAATTAAAAAGGGTTTGTACAAACAAAGCCAATACAACCAAAATTAGAAGGGAATGTACAAACTGGGAGAAAATCTTTATAATAAAAACCTCTGACAAAGGCCTGATTACTAAAATTCATTTTACAGAAAAGCAATCCATTTTCCAATTGTTAAAAGGTAAGATATGTGAACATGCAATTTTTAGATAAAGAAATCAAAACTATAAATAGGTACATGAAAACATGTTCAGAATCTCTTATAATTAGAGAAATGCAAATCAAAAGAACTCTGAGGTACCTCTTCACATCTAGCAGAATAGATAACATGACAGTAAAGGAAAGCAATAAATATTGGAGCAGATGTGGCAAAATTGGGTCATTCATTCATTGCTGGTGAAGTTGTGAATTGATCCAACCATTCTGGATGACAATTTGGAACTATGCCCAAAGTGCTTTAAAAGACAGCTTGCCCTTTAATCTAGCTATTCCACTTCTAGGATTATAACCCAACAAGATCATAAGGAAAAAGATTTGTATAAAAATATTTATTTCCTCACTCTTTGTGGTGGCAATACATTGGAAAATAGGATGCCCTTTGATTGGGCAATGGCTGAATAAATCATGATATCTGTTGGAGATGGAATACTTTTGTGCTCAAAGAAATAATGAACTGGAGGAATTCGATGTGAACTGGAATGACCTCCAGGAATTAATGCAGAGTGAAAGAATCAGAACCAGGAGAACCTTATACACAGAGATAGATACACTGTGGCACAATAGAATGCAATGAACTTCTCTACTAGCAGCAATGCAATGATCCAGGATAATTCTAAGGAACTTATGAGAAAGATGCTAACCATATCCAGAGGAAGAACTGTGGGAGTAGAAACACAGAAGAAAAACAATTGCTTGATCACATGGGCCGATGGGCATATAGACTCTAAACAATCACTCTAGTGCAAATATTAATAATATGGAAATAGGTCTTGATCAATGACATTTGAAACCCAATGGAACTGCTTATTGGCTACAGGACAGTGGTGGGAAGAGAGAAGGGAAAAAAAACATGAATCATGTAACCATGGAAAAATATTCTAAATAAATTAATTAAATAAAAATTTTCAAATAAAATAAATTAGAATTGGGCAACTAGAAACTAATGAATAAATTAAACATCAAGAAAAAATAAAATCAAAAGAATGAAAAATCAGAAGAAAATATGATATATTTCATTAAAAAAACTGATCTGAGAAATAGAACCGGGAGAGAAAATTTAGTAATTACTGAACTGCCTGAAAGCCATGGTCAAAAAAAAAAATCCTAAAAATCTTAATATAAGAAATTATTAAAGGAAACTCCTTTGATATTCTTGAATTAAAAAGTAAAATAGAAATTGAAAGAATCCACAAATTACTTCCAGAAAGAAATCCTCAAATTACAATCCCCAGGAATATAATAGCTAAATTCAAGAACTCACAAGCAGAGGAGAACATACTTCATGCAGTCAGAAAGAAAGAATTCAAACAGCATAGAGCTACATATAATCAGGATGATATAGGACTTAGCAACCTCCACATTAAATAATGAGAAGGGAAGATGATATTCTGAAGGTGTAGGATCTAGGCTACCACCTATTTAGCAAAACTGAGTATATTCTTTTGTGGGAAATGATCATTTAATATAATCAGTTTCCAAAACGGAAATAGAAAATTTGATATTCAACAAAAGAAAAGCTCAAAAAGGGTAATAATAAAGAGAAAACATAAGGGATGAAGTAAGGTCAAAGTTTGTATTCCTACATGGGAAGAGGAGATTTGAAATTCTTAAACATTTTTTTAAATATATTTTATTTGATCATTTCCAAGCATTATTCGTTAAAGATCATTTTCTTTTCCTCCCCCCCACCCCCCATAGCCGACGCGTAAGTCCACTGGGCATTAGATGTTTTCTTGATTTGAACCCATTGCTTTGTTGATAGTATTTGCATTAGAGTGTTCATTTAGAGTCTGTCCTCTGTCATGTCCCCTCAACCTCTGTATTCAGGCAGTTGCTTTTCCTCAGTGTTTCCACTCCCATAGTTTATCCTTTGCTTATGAATGGTGTTTTTTTCTCCTGGATCCCTGCAAGTTGTTCAGGGACATTACACCGCCACTAATGGAGAAGTCCATTACGTTCGATTATACCACAGTGTATTAGTCTCTGTGTACAATGTTCTCCTGGTTCTGCTCCTCTCGCTCTGCATCACTTCCTGGAGGTTGTTCCAGTCTCCATGGAACTTCTCCACTTTATTATTCCTTTTAGCACAATAGTACTCCATCACCAACATATACCACAGTTTGTTCAGCCATTCCCCAATTGATGGGCATCCCCTCGTTTTCCAGTTTTGGGCCACCACAAAGAGCGCAGCTATGAATATTTTTGTACAAGTCTTTTTGTCCATTATCTCTTTGGGGTACAGACCCAGCAGTGCTATGGCTGGGTCAAAGGGTAGATATTCTTTTGTCGCCCTTTGGGCATAGTTCCAAATTGCCCTCCAGAATGGTTGGATCAATTCACAACTCCACCAGCAATGAATCAATGTCCCTACTTTGCCACATCCCCTCCAGCATTCATTACTTTCCTTTGCTGTCATGTTAGCCAATCTGCTAGGTGTGAGGTGATACCTCAGAGTTGTTTTGATTTGCATCTCTCTGATTATAAGAGATGTAGAGCACTTCTTCATGTGCTTGTTAATAGTTTTGATTTCTTTATCTGAGAACTGCCTATCCATGTCCCTTGCCCATTTATCAATTGGAGAATGGCTTGATTTTTTGTACAATTGATTTAGCTCATTATAAATATGAGTAATTAAACCTTTGTCAGAGGTTTCTATGAAGATTTTTTCCCAATTTGTTGTTTCCCTTCTGATTTTAGTTATATTGGTTTTGTTTGTACAAAAGCTTTTTAGTTTGGTGTAGTCAAAATTATTTATTTTACATTTTGTGATTCTTTCTATATCTTGCTTGGTTTTAAAGCCTTTCCCCTCCCAAAGGTCTGACATGTATACTATTCTGTGTTTACCCAATTTACTTATGGTTTCCCTCTTTATGTTTAAGTCACTCACCCATTTTGAATTTATCTTGGTGTAGGGTGTGAGGTGTTGATCTATTCCTAGTCTCTCCCACACTGTCTTCCAATTTTCCCAGCAGTTTTTATCGAATAGTGGATTTTTGTCCCAAAAGCTGGGATCTTTGGGTTTATCGTATACTGTCTTGCTGAGGTCGCTTTCCCCCAGTCTATTCCACTGATCTTCCTTTCTGTTTCTTAGCCAGTACCAAATTGTTTTGATGACTGCTGCTTTGTAATATAGTTTTAGGTCAGGGACTGCAAGGCCCCCATCGTATGTGTTTTTTTTTCATTATTTCCCTGGATATCCTTGATCTTTTGTTCTTCCAAATGAACTTTGTTATGGTTTTTTCTAAATCAGTGAAGAAGTATTTTGGTAGTTCAATGGGTATGGCACTAAATAGATAAATAAGTTTGGGTAGGATGGTCATTTTTATTATATTGGCTCGTCCTATCCATGAGCAGTTAATGTTTTTCCATTTGTTCAGGTCTAGTTTTAGTTGTGTGGTGAGTGTTTTGTAGTTGTGTTCATATAGTTCCTGTGTTTGTCTTGGGAGATAGATTCCTAGGTATTTTATTTTGTCTAAGGTGATTTTGAATGGGATTTCTCTTTCTAGTTCTTGCTGCTGAGCTGTGTTGGAGATATATAGAAAAGCTGATGATTTATGTGGGTTTATTTTGTATCCTGCAACTTTGCTAAAGTTGTTGATTATTTCAATTAGCTTTTTGGTTGAATCTCTAGGATTCTTTAAGTAGACCATCATGTCATCCACAAAGAGTGATAACTTGGTCTCCTCCTTGCCTATTTTGATGCCTTCAATTTCTTTATCTTCTCTAATTGCTACTGCTAGTGTTTCTAGTACAATGTCAAATAGTAGGGGTGATAATGGGCATCCTTGTTTCACTCCTGATCTTATTGGGAATGCATCTAGTTTATCCCCATTGCAGATGATATTAGCTGTTGGTTTTAGATATATACTGTTTATTATTTTTAGGAATGACCCTTCTATTCCTATGCTTTCTAGTGTTTTTAATAGGAATGGGTGTTGTATTTTATCAAAGGCTTTTTCTGCATCTATTGAGATAATCATGTGGTTCTTGCTAGTTTGCTTGTTGATGTGGTCAATTATGTGGATGGTTTTCCTAATGTTGAACCAGCCCTGCATCCCTGGTATGAATCCTACTTGATCATGGTGAATGATCCTTCTGATCACTTGCTGGAGTCTTTTTGCTAGTATCCTATTTAAGATTTTTGCATCTATATTCATTAGGGAGATTGGCCTATAGTTTTCTTTCTGTTTTTAACCTGCCTGGTTTTGGAATCAGTACCATGTTTGTGTCGTAAAAGGAGTTTGGTAGAACTCCCTCTTTGCTTATTATGTCAAATAGTTTGTATAGTATTGGGGTTAACTGTTCTCTGAATGTTTGATAGAATTCACAGGTGAATCCATCAGGCCCTGGGGATTTTTTCTTAGGAAGTTCTTTGATGGCTTGATGGATTTCAATTTCTGATATGGGATTATTTAAGAATTCTATTTCCTCTTCTGTTAGTCTAGGCAGTTTGTATTTTTGTATATATTCATCCATTTCTCCTAAATTGGTGTATTTGTTGCCATATAATTGGGCAAAGTAATTTCTAATGATTGCCTTAATTTCCTCCTCATTGGAGGTGCTGTCCCCCTTTTCATCTTTAATGCTGTGAATTTGCTTTTCTTCCTTCCTTTTTTTAATTAGATTGACCAGTACTTTGTCTATTTTGTTTGTTTTTTCAAAGTACCAGCTTCTTGTCTTATTTATTAAATCAATAGTTCTATCACTTTCGATTTTATTAATTTCTCCCTTAATTTTTAGGATTTCTAATTTGGTTTTCTGCTGGGGGTTTTTAATTTGATCGCTTTCGAGTTTTTTCAATTGCATTTCCAATTGATTGATCTCTGCTCTCCCTTGTTTGTTAATATAAGCTTTCAGGGATATGAATTTGCCTCTGATTACCGCTTTGGCTGCATCCCAAAAGGTTTGAAAGGATGTTTTGCCATTGTCATTTTCCTTGATGAAATTATTGTTTCTATGATTTCTTCTTTAACTAAACGGTTTTGGAGTATCATATTGTTTAATTTCCAATTGGTTTTAGATTTGGTTTTCCATGTACCATTACTAATCATTATTTTTATTGCCTTGTGATCTGAGAAGGCTGCATTCATTATTTCTGCTTTTTTGCATTTGTGTGCTATGTTTCTGTGACCTAATGTATGGTCAATTTTTGTGAATGTGCCATGTGGTGCTGAGAAGAAGGTGTATTCCTTTTTATCCCTATTTATTTTTCTCCATATGTCTATTAATTCTAATTTTTCTAAGATTTCATTCACTTCTTTTACCTCTTTCTTATTTATTTTTTGATTTGATTTATCTAAATTTGATAATGGTTGGTTTAAGTCTCCCACTAGTATGGTTTTATTGTCTATTTCTTCCTTCAATTCGCCTAGTTTCTCCATTAGAAATTTGGGTGCTATATTATTTGGTGCATACATGTTGATTAATGATATTTCCCCCTTGTCTAGAGTCCCTTTTAACAAAATATAATTACCTTCCCTATCCCTTTTGATCAGGTCTATTTTTGCATTGGCTTTATCAGATATCATGATTACCACTCCTGCCTTCTTTCTATCAGTTGAGGCCCAGAAGGTCTTACTCCATCCTTTAATTCTGACCTTGTGGGTGTCAACCCGCCTCATGTGTGTTTCTTGAAGACAACATATGGTAGGGTTTTGGATTCTAATCCATTCTGCTATTCGTCTAAGTTTTATGGGTGAGTTCATCCCATTCATGTTCAAAGTTATGATTGTCATTTGTGGACTCCCTGGCATTTTGATTGCCTTCCCTAATTCTAACCTTTTCTTCTTCGGCTCTACCTTTTAGTCCAGTGATTTACTTTGAATCAGTGCCCCTTGTCCCCTCCCTTGTCTTAAACATTTTTATTAGAATTAGAGCAGTTAGAAGAATTATACATAAGACAGAGGAGGTGGAAATAAGTGGAGTAGGATAATGATAGGCAAAAAAAAAATCAAAGATGAAAAAGAGGATTTCAGTAAGAGAACTTAAGGGACAGATGGAATGAGGTAAATTTTCTCACTTAAAGAGTTATGAAAAACTTTCACAGTGGATGGAGGATTGGGGCAGTGACATGCAGTGTTTAAACCTTACTTTCATTGTAACTGGCTTGGAGAGGAAATAACAACCATACTTATCCAGATATAGAATCCTATTTTACCAATAGAGAAGTTGGAAAAGAATAAGAGGAGGAGGCATAATGGAAGGGAGCGGGACTTAAGGAGTTGATAAAAAGCAAAACTCCTATGAATGGGGACAGAGTGACAGGAAAAATAAGAGGATCAAGAGTGGAAAATAAGATGGAGGGAAATAAACAGTTGGTAATCATAACTGTAAATGGGAAAGGGATGAACTCTTACTATATTTTGTTTACAAGAAACATATTTGAGGGAGGGAGACAAACACAAGGAGTAAAGATAAGGGGATAGAACAGAATTTATTGTGCATCATTTTAAAAAAAGCAGAAGTAGTAATCATGATCTCAGACAGAGCAAAAGCAAAAATAGATCTGATTAAAAGTGTTAAGGAAGGAAGTTACATCTTGATGAAAGGTATTATGAACAATTAAGTAATCTTAAAACTAAACACATATCCACCAAATGGAATAAATTCTAAAACTTAAAAGGAGAAATTAAATGAACTTTAGGAAGAAATAAACAGTAAATCTATACTATTGGTGGAAGTCAACTTCTCCCTTTCAGATCCAGATAAATTAAACCAAAAAGTAAATAAGAAAAAAGTAAAGGAAGTGAATGAAATCTTAGAATAATTAGAATAGATCTCTGGAAAGAACTGCATTAGAATAGAAAGAAATATACCTTCTTTTCAGCTGTACTTGGCTCCTGTGTTAGGGCATAACAACTTCACAACTAATGCAGAAAAGTAGAAATAATAAATTTGTCCTTTTCCAATCATAATGCAATAAAATTTATAATCAATAAAGCCCTATAGAAAGAAAAATAATTGTAATTTAATTGGAAACCAAATTTCACAATGCTAAAAAAGGGGTAGGTCAAAGAACAAATTGCAGAAACAATAAATTTTACTAATTAGAATAAAAATGAGGAGGCAATATATGAAAATTCATAGGATATAGCCAAAGTAATATTTAGGGGAATATTTATATTTCAAAATGCTTATATCAATAAAATTGAGAAAATACAGGTCAATGAATAGGGCATGCAACTAAAAAAACTATAAAAAGAACAAGTTAAAATTACTTAAAGACTAAATTTAGAATTCTTAAAATTAAAGGAGAAATGAAATTGAAAGTAAGAGAACCTTTAATTAATAAATAAGACTGGGAGTTGGTTTTATGGGAAAAAAACAAATAAAATAGGCAGTTTTGGTTAATTTGATTTAAAAAAGAAAGAAAAATGAAATAATCATCATTGAATATGAAAAGAGTGAACTCATCATCAATGGAGAAGAAATTAAAGCAATCTATAGGAGCTATTTTGCTTAATTATATGGCAATAAACCTAACAATCAAGATAAAATTGATGAATATTTTCAAAAATGCAAATTGCCCAGACTGACAAAAGTGGAAATAGAATACTTTAATTAATCTAATATCAGAAAAAGAACTTGAACAAGCCATCAATGAACTTCCTAAGAAAAAGTTCCTATGGCCAGATGGATACACAATAAATTCTATAAATCATTTAAAGAACAATTTATCCCAATACTATATAAACTTTTTGGGAAAATAGGCATAGAAGGAATTCTACTAAATTCTTTTTATAAACAAATATGATACTGTTACCTAAGCCAGGAAGAGCAAAAACAGAAAAAGAAAATTGTAAGCCAATTTCATTAATGAATATTAATGCAAAAATTTTAAATAAAATACTAGCAAGGAGACTAAAGTAATATATTACAAGGATCATTTACTATGACAAGGTGGAATTTACTGGTTTAATATTAGGAAAACTATCAGCATAACGGACCATAGCAATAACTAAACTAACAGAAATCACAAGATTATCCCAATAGATATAGGAAAATCCTTCAGCAAGGACATCTGGAATTATGCTGAAAGGGCTTTAAAAGACTGCATATCCTTTGATCCAGCAATACCACTACAAGGTTTGTACCCCAAATAGATAATAATGAAAAAATGTTTGTACAAAAATATTCATTTCTGGGCTCTTTTGTGTTGGCAAAGATGGAAATGAGGGGGTGTCCCTTGATTGGGGAATGGCTGAATAAATTGAGGAATATGATGGTGATGGAATACTATTGTGCTATAAGAAACTGCTTGATTAAAGACCTCCACAAACTGATGTGGAGCAAAATGAGCAGAACCAGAAGAACATTGTATGCAGAAACTGAAACATTGTGGAATGATCAAATGTAATTTACTTTGCTACTAATAGAAATGCAATGTTTCAGGACAATTCTGAGTGATTTATAAGAAAGAATTTATACACATAGAGAAAAAGAACTGTGGTAGTAGGAAAGCAGAAGGAAAACATGATTTTACACTTGTTCATACAGGTAAAGCATGGGGTTTTTAAATAAATAAAAATTTTTAAAAATTAAGGAAAATGAAATAAAAAAGGAAACTCTTCTACAAAACACAAAATCCATTCTTATTAAAAATACTAGAAAGCATAGGAATAAACAGGTTACTCTTTGAAATTATAAGTAATAGCTAAATAAAACCTTCAGCAAATATCATCTGCAATGGGATTAAGTTAGAGATTTTCCCAATAACATTAGGAACAAGAGGAAGCAATGATGTACATTATCAGCTCTATTAAAATCAACTAAAAAGGTAGTTGATATAATTAATAACTTTAGCAAAGTTTCAGGATTCAAAATAACACCCCATAAATCATCGGTGTTTCTATATATTACCAACAAAGTTCAGCAACAAGAGTTACAAAGAGACTCTCCATCTAAAATCACTCTAGTCAATATAAAATACCTTGGAATCTACTTATCAAGGCAAACAGAGGAATTATATGGACACGATTACAAAAGACTTATGCAAATAATATCAGATCTGAATAATTGGAAGAACATTAAATGCTCATGGGTAGACTGAGCTAATATAACAAAATGATAAATATACATTAATTAATTTACTTTTTCAGTGCCTTACCAATTAAACTACTGAATAAATTAATTCATTTTATAGAATGATGAAAAATAATAGAATTTATCTGGAAGAACAAAAGATCAAGAATATCAAGGGAACTAATAAATATAAGTGAAGGATAGTGGCCAAGTAGTATCCAATCTCAAAATGAATTATAAAGAAATAATCATTAAAACAGTCCTTCTATGGAGCAAGAAATAGAATGTTAGGTCAGTGGAGTAGATTAGATACACAATACATAGCAGTAAATTACCTGAGCAACCTAGTGTTTGATGAACCCAAAGACCACAGCTTTTGGAATCAGAATCATTATTTAGCAAAAACTGCTAGGAAAATTGGAAAACTGTATGGCAGAACCTGGGTATAGACCAATATCTCAAACCTTGTACCTAGATAAGGTGAAAATGGATATATGATTTAGATATAGAGATATCATAGCTAAATTAGGGGAACACATAATAGTTTACCTGATCTTTGGAATAGTTTACAGATTTTTGGAAAAGGGAAGAATTTATGACCAAACTAGAGACAGAAAGTACTATAAGATTTAAATAAATAATTTTGATTGTATTATGTTAAAAAGCTTTGTACAAACAAAATTAACCAAAATGATGTTATCGAGATTAGGAGGGAAACAAATTGAAAAATTTATAACACATTTCTCTTTAAAAGTCTATTTTATCAAATTAAATAGAGAACTAGGTCAAATTTAATAGAATAAAGTCATTCCCCAATTGACAAATGGTCAAAGTAACCTACAATATCAATGAGCACTTTTCATATATGAAATCAAAGCCATCAATAATTTTAGAAAAAAATGTTCTAAATAACTCTTGAGTAAAGAAATACAAATTAAAACAATGCTGATGTACATAACACTTATCAGATTAGCCAATATGACAGTAAAGGAAAGTAGTGAATGTCAGTAGGTACATGGCAAAATTGGGAAAGTAATGCGTTATTAGTAGAGTTGTAAACTAATCCAACAATTCTGAAGGGGAGTTTGTCCAAAGGATTTTAAAACTGTGCATAGTCTTTGATCTAGTAATACCACTACTGGCTCTGTATCTGCAAGATATATTCAAAAAGGGGAAAGGACTTACCTGAACAAAAATATTTATAGCAGCTTTTTGGGGTTTTGATGATGTATGAGAGTGCTCTTACAACATTGATGAATATGGAAGTGTGTCTTGCATGAAAATAAAAATATAATTTAAAAAATGATAATAAAATAAAATTTATTGATAGTCATTAAAAATTCTATTTATTTAGAGAGAGATCTAATGAACTTCATTTTCTTAAAAGAAATCATTTATTCTATTCATTTTTGTCATAGGTTTTTTAAGTATTCATGTATTTTGTTTTAGTAATAAGTTTTATTGACTTGGTTAAATTCTTGTAACAATTTTTATTTGTTTTGACTTTTTCATGTTTATATTTTAGAGCTTTTTAAAAGTGAAATGGTTTGCATGTTTTGTTAGACAATTTAAAAAATATTTAAGTTTTAGTTATTTCAGTTTTTTATTGCTGTCTTCCAATCTTATCTTTTATTTTCAATATTATTTGTTTTTATATTTAATTGAGTTATTTAATTTTTTAGGCCCAGACACAATTCTCTGATTTTATTTTTCTCTTTCTGTTTCAGAAGTATTTAAAGCCATCATTTTCACCCTAAGGAGCATCTTGATTGTACCACACCATTTTGAATATATTATCATTGTCATAATTTTATTTTATAACAATTATCTATTGATTCTTTGATCCACGGACTAATTAGGACTATACTATTTAGTCCAGTTACTTTTTTGTAACCAATATATGTGCTCACCTTAAAAGTAATGAAACCTAAGCAATATGATGTAAAAGCAGTTAATTTAGAGCTAAAGGACCTGGATTTAAATCCTACCTCTGTCACTACTTATTGTGTTTTTGGGTAATTATTTAACCTCTTTGGGCCTCATTTTTTAATTTATAAAATGAGAAGATTGGATTATATTTTCTCAAACTTCCACCTCTAAATCTCTGATCACACAATTATTTCAATAAACCATTTAGGAAATTTTGCCTCAATTCAAAAGAACATGTCCCTTTGTTGTGCTTCAGTTTCACATGAAATATCAGAAACAATCCAACACATTCCTTATTTTGAATATACCATAGCAAATACTTTTTAATATGTATCCTTAGGTCAAAAATATTATAATATTAAATTATAACATACAACTAGATTCAAAAGTTGGAAAGATGATACTGACAGTCACATCCAGGGATATTATAGCAATTTGTACCCATACCTCCTTATTCATGAAGCATTAACCTTAAAAAAATACTCCTTATCTGCAAGTTTCCTTGCTTATAAATAAGATTAATTAAAATGCACAGGTGCATCTTTAACTTTGAATTTCATGAGCAACATCTAACTTTTCTGATCTGGCCAAATGGAAGTCAATACCTCTTGAGTCAATGACTATCGAAGCATGGCATTTTACACTCAAAGGTATCACCATGATCTTGGAATCTTGGAATACTATAACAGAATAATCTGTGATGATGAAGTTTTGCCAAAGTACACTCTTTATGCTTGGATCTTGCCCTTTTGAAACAAGCTCATATTTCAAGTAGTTCCATATTTGGTATATACGAAAAATATGATACAAGAAGGTAAGTTAAAATAATTTGTCCAAGTTAGTTTCAAACTAGCTGTTAACTGAAATAGCATTAGATCTATGGTCTCACTACTATATGTTCTTGCATTGACCTTTGCCACTCAATGAGGTGTTAATTTACAAGCAATCTATCACATCTAACATATTTTTAGAAGGTATTAAAATAATTGGTCTTTGTTTCCCTACATTAAAAATCTTTGATGTTTATCTCAGTGACATATATTGCAGAATTCTATAAAAGAACTGAAATAGCAAAAGAACACAGTCTATTTTAACCATAAACCATACAACTTTCCATGCTGCCATTATTTATACATTCATGGGCTTCATTCCTAATAATTACTTATGAGATTGTTACTTTCTTATTTATATTACCTCCTTCTTTAGCTCATTAAAGTAGTTTAGCCAGAAAATAATATATTCTAATCTTGAAGGAATTCCTTGTTACATTATCAATGTTTCTTAAAATCTAAACATATCTTATAGACATTTTCATTCCCATCAGTTTTCTCCCTGGTATTATATTTAATTGGTCTGACTGATCTCTTCAAAACTGAATTTAATTCATCATTTAGTATTTTCCATTTCATGTTCTTCTATCACTACCATCTCTAAAATTTACCATACTGAAAAGAAAATAAAAGTAACTCTCTGTGACTATCATTCTGAAATTAAATTGGAATTCACTGATTGACAATTAGCTCCTCCATCCTTCTCTCCCATTAACTAGTAATAAAATAACTTAAAATAGACTATATTACTTGCCAAAAAAGTGGATCTTGAAATTTTTTACTCACAAATATGCTAAACCATGTCTACAATGCACCTCTTCATCATGTTCTCATTAGATGTTAGCTATTAGTATGAAGAATTACTTCTCATATTTTTTTATTTCCTTGCATCTGTCCAGTTTATCTTTCAAGTTGATATGTGAATGGCACATTGCCTTTTATCTTTTCAAAACACTTCAAAAGAGGTAAGGGAGTAGAAGTCTAAATAGCATGAGCTGAGGGGGAGGAAAGAAGGGAGAGATTTCAGTGAATGGTTTATGGGGGTTGAGGAGAGGAGGATTCTCAGCAAAAAAGTCTACAACCTAAAGATCAATCCCACATCAACTTTATATCAACTTTATTAGCTTCTATTTATGCTCTCCTGAGTGGAAATGGAGGAAATAATTTTGTCCATTATTTCCATTGTTTATAAATCATGCAGACTCAATTCACAATAAATTGATTGTCTGATCTAATCTCAGTCTTCACATCTGAGCAAATATTGTGATCTCCTCTCCTCATATTGCTCTCCTATGCTTCCCAGACACTCTGCCAAAACTTCTTGTATTTTTTTCTTGTCTTCCAATGTTTTGCTCTTCTTCCCAATTTTTAGTGAGAATCCTCCTCTTCTCCATGCACCCATTGGGTCAAAATGATTGACTAAGATTCCTCCTTTCTTTCCACCCTCTAAATTCATGGTATTCAGACTTCTACTACCAATATTTTATTCTTGAATCAGGTCTTAAACAAAAATGTGCATCTTCTCCTAAACAAAGCCCCCTTTACATGTACATTTCATAGCATCTCATCTTGTTCTCTACAGCATAATGGCAAAAATTATTCTCATTTTCACTTCCTATATAAAGGCTTCTTTAAAACATGTCCATGAGTGCCCCCATCCTTAAAAAAAGGCCTTATTTCATTCTAGATACTTTGCTTCCCATCATTTTATAGCATTCTTTTTCTTTATGCCTAACCTCCTTAAGGAAACTCATTATACTTGGGAGCTCCAATCCTTTTCTCACTTTATTCTAAGTCATCTGTAATCTGACTCTACCTCATCTTTCAACAGAAATTATCCCCTCCAAAGTTAAAAATGACCTTTTGGATCTAATGGACTTTTCACAGGGCTTACATCTCTACAGCATTTATCACTACAGATCCATCTTCATGAGGTATCCATTTGTTCAAATCTTTCCTTTCTAGGTTCTCTAATCTGTCTAAAAACTCCAGTTTCTCTCTTGCTGATTCTTCTTCTGAAATTCACTACAGAAGGTTATTTTTTTCCTTTTCTGGCAATACTATTTAAAATATATTTATTTATTTAGACTATTTTCCATGGTTATGTAATTAATGATATTTCCCACCCTTCTTCTGTCCCCCCTCTCAGAAGTGACAAGCAATTCCACTAGGTAATACATGTATCATTGTTCAAAATCTATTTCCATACTATTCATATTTGCAATAAAGTTATCTTTTAATGCCAAAACCCCAGTCACATACCTATGAACCACAAGTATCAATCAAATGTATTTTTTCTGTTTCTGTTTTCTGTTTCTACTCCAACAGTTCTTTTACTGAATGTGGATAGAATTCTTTCTCATATGTCCCTCTGCATTGTCCTGAATCATGCCATTGCTGCTAGTAAAAACGTCTTTTACATTTGATTGTGTCACAGTGTATCCATTTCTGTCTGCAATGTTCTCCTGGATGTGCTCATTTCCCTCTTTATCAATTCCAGGAGGTCTTTCCAGTCCACATAGAGATCCTCCAGTTCATCATTCCTTTGAGCACAATAGTATTCCATCACCAACATATACCACAATTTGTCCAGCCATTCCCCAGTGTAAGGGCATCCCCTCATTTTCCAATTTTTTTTTTGCCACCACAAACAATGCAGCTATGAATATTTTTGTACATATATTTTTCCCTATTATCTCTTTGGAGTACAAACCCAGCAGTGCTGTGGCTGGATCAAAAGGTATGCATTCTTTTAAAGCCCTATGCACACAATTCCAAATTGCCCACTGGAATGGTTGGATTAATTCACAACTGTGTGTATTAGTGTCCCAATTTTGCCACATCCCCTCCGACATTTATCACTTTCCTTTGCTATCATATTTGTCCAATCTGCTAGATGTGAGGTGGTACCTCAGAGTATTTTTTTAAATTTACATTTCCGTAATCAGGATGGATTTAGAACAATTTTTTCTTGTAATTATTGATAGTTTTTATTTCTTCATCTGGAAACTGCCTATTCATATCCCTTGACCATTTGATAAATGGGGAATGGTTTGATTTTTTTTTTTTGTAAATATGACTTAGTCCCAAGATATCTGGGAAATTAAACCTTTGTTAGAGAGTTTTTATATAAAAATATCTCCCAGTTTGTTGCTTTCCTTCTAATTTTGGTTGCATTAGGGTTTTTTTCTACAAACTCTTTTTAATTTCATATAATCAGTCATTCATTTTATATTTTGTAATTTTCTCTATATCTTGCTTGATCTTAAATTCCTTCCTTTCCTATAGATCAGACAGGTATGCTCTTCTGTGTTTACTTATATAATTTATTTATGATTTTTTTCACTCTTTATATATTTCATTACTATTCTGAATTTATCTTGGTATAAGGTATAAGAGGTTGTTCTAAACTTAATTTTTCCAATATTATTTTTCAGTTTTCTGAGCAGTTCATTTCAAATAGTAAGTTCTTGTCCCTAGAGCTGGGATTTTTGGGTTTATTGAGGTTTATTGGCTTGCTGAAGTCATTTACCCCTACTCTATTTCATAGATCCACCCTTTTGTCTTTTAGCAAGTACCATATTATTTTGATAAACATTTCTTTATAATACAGCTTAAGATCTGATACTGCTAGGCTTCTATCCTTCACATTTTTTTCATTATTTCCCTTGAAATTCTTGATCTTTTCTTCTTCCAGATGAACTTCCTTATGATTTTTTTCTGATTCCATAAAAATGCTGTTGGTAGTTTGGTAGGTATTTTACTGAAAAAGTAAATTAATATGGGCAGAACTATCATTTTTATTATGTCAGCTCATCCTACTCAACAGCAATTAATGTTTTTTCCAATTATCTGGATCTAGGTTTACTTGTGTGAAAAATGTTTTATAGTTGTGTTCATATAATTCCTGAGTTGTCTTGGAAGATAGATTCCTAAATATTTCATATTGTCTAGAGTGATTTTAAATCGAGTTTCTCTTTTTAATTCTTGCTGCTGAATTTTGATGGAAATATATTGAAATGCTGATGATTTATGTGTTTATCTTATACCCTGCAACTTTGCTAAATTTGGTAATTATTTCTAGTAACTTTTTACTTGATTTTCTAGGAGTGATAGTTTAGTTTCCTCATTGTCTACTTTAATTCCTTCAGTTTCTTTTTCTTCTCTAATTGCTACTACTAGCATTTATAGTACAATATGAAATAATAGAGGTGATAATGGACATCCTTGCTTCACTCCTGATGTTATTAGGAAGGCTTCTAACTTGTCCCCATTGCAGATGATACTTGTTGGTGGTTTTAAATATATACTGTCTATTATTTTGAGTAATGGCCCTTCTGATAATTTCTAGTGTTTTCAAAAGGAACAAGTGTTTTATTTTGTCAAAGGCTTTTTCTGCATCTAATGAGATAATCCTGTGATTTATGTTGGTTTAATTGTCAATATGATTAATTATGAAGATGGTTTTCCTAATAGTAAACCATCCTTGCAGTTCTGGTATAAATGTCACCTGGTCATAGTGAATTATCCTTGTGATATCTTGCTGTAGTCTTTTTGCACTAGCAAAATTAAAAAAAAAACTTATTTAAGATTTTTGCATCTATGTTCATTAAGGAGATTGGCCTGTAATTTTCTTTCTCTGTTTTTGGTCTGCCTGGCTTTGGAATCAGTACCATATTTGTGTCATAAAAGGAATTTGGTAGAATTCCTTCTTTGCTTATTCTGTCAAAGAATTTATATAATATTAGGATTAGTTGTCCTTTAAATGTTTGATTGAATTTACTTGTGAATCCATTTGGCCCTGGGGATTTTTTCTTAGGAAAATCCTTGATGGCTTGTTCAATTTCTTTTTCTGAGATCAAATTATTAAGTATTATATTTCCTCTTTTGTTAATCTAGGCAATTTATATTTTGCAAATTTTGCCCATTTCACTTAGAGTGTCATATTTGTTGCCATATAATTGGGCAAAATAATTCTTAATTACCTTAATTTTCTCTTTAATAGAGGTAAAATCACCCTCTTCACCTTTGATATTATTTATTTGGTTCTCTTCTTTTTTTATTAGATTAACCAGTACTTTATCTATTTTATTTGTTTTTTCAAAGTAACAGCTCCTAGGTTTTTTTTATTAGTTCAGTGTATTTTTTTAACTTTAAATTTTATCAATTCCTCCTTTAATTTTTAGGATTTCCAATTTTATTATTTGGGGATTTTTAATTTGTTCTTTTCATTGATCTTCTTCCTTTCCATTTTGTTACTATAGGCACTCAGATATAAAATTTCCCTAATACTGATTTGACTCTATCTCACAGGTTTTTCTATGTTGTCACCTCATTGTCATTCCCTTTAATGAAGTCCATAATTGTTTCTATGATTTTTTTTGACTTACCTGTTTAGAGGAATTAGATTTTTAAGTTTCCAATAAATTTAAAATTTGCCTTTCCATGGAGCCTTGTTAATTATAATTTTATTACATTATCTGAAAAAAAGATGTGTTAATTATTTCTGCATTTTTGCATTTGTTTACAATATTTCTATGCCCTAGTACATGGACAGTCTTTGTCTTTGGACCATGTACTGCTTAGAAGATGGTATATTTCTTTTTATGCCTGTTCAGTTTTCTACAGATATCTGTTAACTATAATTTTTATAGCATTTTATTAACCTCCCTTCTTTCTTATTTATTTTTTTTTGGTTCAATAATCTAGTTCTGAAAGGGGACAGTTGAAATCCCCCACCAGTATGGTCTTATTTTCTATTTTTCTCTTTAAACTCTTAATTTTTCATTTATATATAGCTATGCCATTTGCTGCATAAATGTTTAGTAATGATATTACTTCCTTGTTTAGAGAACCTTTTAGCAAAATGTAATTTCCTTCCTTATCTTTTAATCTGATCAATTTCTACTTTAGATTTGTCTCATATCTTGAGTGCTATTCCAGCTTTTTTTACTTCAGATGATGTATAACAAATTCTGCTTTGACCTATTATCCTGAATCTGTGTGTGCCACACTGCCTCAAATGTGTTTCTTGTAAACAACATATGATTGGACTCTGGCTTTTAATCCACTCTGCTATCTGCTTCCATTTTATGTGCGAGGCCATCCTATTCACATTCAGTGTTATGATTAGTAACTATGTTTTGTCCTCCATCACAGTATCCCTTTTAGATACTGCTTTATTTCCTTTCCCTCAGTTCCTCCTTACCAATATTTTGCTTCCCCCCACTTATCCCTCCCTTCAATTAATTCCCCCTTCCCTTTTCTGATTCCCTAATATTTCTTATTATATACTTCTCTGTAGGGTATGATAGCATTTTATAGTCCACTCAGTATACTTATTTTTCCCTCTCTAAGTTAGTTATAATGGGAGTAAGTTTAACCTATTCTAATTCTTCCTTCCCCTTTCTCTCAGTACAACCCTCTCTTTCACCCCTTGATTTTTTTACATAGCATTCATACACATATATATCATACATACATACATTTCATGTAATCACATTTACATATGTCATATTATTTCATATTATCATATATATCATATCATCATAATCAGCTTACTTCCCTATGTTCTTTCTGGGTAAATTTTTTCTATCTTCTCTACTACTAAGAGTAATTTTTGAAAATTACAGATATCCTATTTCCATGTAGACATATGAATATTTTGTCCTTAATGAGTCCCTTAAATTTTTTCTTTCTTATTTACCTTTTTGGGCTTCTCTTGTGTCTCATGTTTTGACTTCATACTTTTTTGTTTAGGTCTGGCTTATTCCTCAGAAATGCTTGGAAATCTTCTATCTTATTGAATGTCCATTTTTTCCCCTCCAAGAATATATTCAGTTTTGGTGGATAGGTAACTCTGGATCATAAACCCAAATTTTTGGCCTTCCTGAAAATCATATTCCATGCCTTTTGATCCTTTAATGTAGCAGTCACTAGGTCCTGTGTGATCCTGATTGTAGCTCCGTGGTATTCAAATGGTTTCTTTCTGACAGTTTGAAGAATTTCTCGGTTCGGTGGCTTTTGAATTTAGCTATTACATTGCTGGAAGTTGTCATTTGAGAATTTCTTTCTGGAGGTGATTGTTGAGTTCTTTCAATTTAAATTTTATTTCCTTGTTCAAGGGGAGGAGCCAAGATGGCAGAGTAATCCAGAGCAACTGAAACTTGCGGCACCCCTTCTCCTTGTTAATTCTTTCAGTCCTATATTCATTTTGTGATGTCATTTTAAGATTGGTTGGAAATGTTTCTCCCCCTGGTTTCTAAGTTCCCTACTTCCTGCCATCCTGGCTCCAACCCCACTATCTATAATAGGATTTTAACAAATGCTTCTTGACAGAAAAAAGGTATATTTCCATAACCAATGAAGAAAAAAGATTTCAAGCAAGGATATCATTTTTCACTATGTTCCTAGATATTTCATAAAATAGTGTTTAGTCATCAAAAATATCCAAATAATTGCTTCAATTCTGGAGTATGTGAAATGCCTACATTGGGAACTCAGTACAAAAATAAGGAAATGAACTCTGAAGGGGATATGAGTTTGAAACAAGTAAAGACCATGTCTTTTTGCAGCTATGTAGGAATGCCTAGAATTCTCTATAAACCTGTAATATTATAAAGCATAATTCAAATTAATAACAGATATAGAAATACAAACAGAATAAAGAGGCAGCATATTATCATGAATAAAATGGTGGCTTTAATTCCAGAAAGGCCTGAGGTCAAGGCCCATCTCTAATATATAATGAAATTATAACCCAGGATAAGTTACTTAACCTTTTGCTGAAAACAAAAATTGCAGAAAGCATAAGTTGTCAAATGCATTGACAAAGAGACTTCTATCCCTTGGTAGTGCTCTACCCCCAATGAAATTAAAATTGAACACCCCATGAAGAAAATCCAAAAGGACAAATACAGTACGCTTCATGTCACAGAAAAATTTCCTTTTAATCCTCACTATACTACTTTCAATATGGCAGTATCATAAATTACAATCTAAATTAGGTGGTTTCTAGAAAATAATGATTATGAACTGTTTTGCTGTTTAATTTTCTATATTTTTACAGAACTGATTTAATAAAGAAGAGAAATGGAAATAAAAAAGTTTCCTCTGACAGAATAAAATAAATCATCAATAAAGAATAAATGAAAAAAATAAGCAAGTATACATACCTTTATAATATGACACATAGAAGGAAACATTTGATACTAATTCATATTCCAGAACAAAATGGTACAATCAAGTTTTGAAATATATCCAAATAACTGTTTTTACAGGAAGTAAAAATTCCAACTATTTATGCATCAAAGACACATATTGGTTTGTAGTTATAGAATCCAGTTTAGGAGAATAATTATATACTTAGAAATTTATCTTTTCCTTACCACTGTTACTTATTTGGAATTATATATAAATTATCTGGGATCAATCAACTATTTTATTGTCTATTCTCTTCACTTATGCAGAATGTCCATTTTATTTCTTAACTATTATTATAGTTTTTTGAGATTCCATATTAACATAATTTAACTATTTACTTAAATTTAATATTTGTTTTCCAACATTTTGCAATCCATGCTCTCTGTTTCTCACACACTTTTCCCCAAGAAGGCAGGTAATATGACGTACATATCATATAATAAATACTTTCCATGGTGTGAAAGAAGACACATATTGCTTATGTTAGAGAAAAACCCATGGAGGAAGTAAAGTATGGTATGTTTGAATTTTCATTCAAACTCCATCTATTCCTTCTATGACACTGAATATCATTTTTTTGTCATGAGTTTCTTGCAGTTGTCCTGGATTCCTGTCTTGCTGATAGTAATTGTCATTTATATTTGATCTTCATACGTTATTCTTGTTACTTCACGCAATGTTCTCCTCATTCTGCTCATTTTACTTTGCATCACTTCACATAATTTTTCCAAGTTATTTTTTATTATATTGTATGTCATTTATTATGGTACAAGAGTATTCCATTGCCATTACAATTATATACCAAAAACAACTTGTTCACTTGTTCCTGAATTGATAGACATCCTTTCAGTTTACAGTTGTTTGCAACCACAAAAAGATTATTCTATTTTGCACTTGGTATGGTCTTTCCCCCTATATTTAATCTCTTTATGATGCAAACTAGAAGTGATATAAGTAGTTCAAAGGGGATTCCCAGCTTTATGACTCCTTGACCATGCTTCCAAATAGCTCTCCAGAAGGCTTGTATCAGTTTGCAGCTCCACCAGCAGTGTATTAGTTGTCCTGATTTTCCACATTCCTTCCAACATTTATCATTTAACTTTTATTTTCATGTTAGCCAGTCTGATGGGGATGAAGCAGTACCTCAAAGTCATTTAATTTGCATTTCTCTAAACAATGGTGATTTAGAATATTTTTATTTCTCATGACTATAGTTTTAATTTTTTCATATGAGAATTGCTTTTTCATATCCTTTTACCATTTGTTAATTGGAAAATGCTTTATATTGTTATAAATTTGACTCAGTTCTCTTTTATATTTGAGAAATGAAGCTTTTATCAGAGAGAATTATTATAAAGATTTTTTTATAATGTGTTGTTTGTCCTTTAATCTTGTTTGGATTGATTTTGTTTTGGCAGAAACCTAAATTTAAGAATCAAAGTTATTTGTTTTACATTTTGTAATGTTCTCAGTGTCTTGCTTTGGTCTGAAATCTTCCCTTATCCATAGGTCTGACAGGTAAACTGTTTTATATACACTCATTTCTTTATGATATCCTCTTTTATTTCTAAATTATGTATATATTTGAAGTGTTTTTGTTCTTCTTTGGACTTTTGGAGAGTAGTTGGGAGGTTTGGGTTGTTTCTTAGGGATTGGTCTGACTTCTTCAGTATTCCCTAGTTCAGTTGCTTGGGTCTGTGTGCTCTGTACCTGTTACTGTCACCACTGCCACTACCCCAATGCTTTCTACCATTTTCTTTTTTTTTAATAAAGAAAGAGGTAGGATATACCCTATTGCTTAGCATGATATTTATTCTAGCTTCTCAAGTCATTTTTAATGATTTCTAGTTATTTTAAATAAATAACTTTCTATCTTTTCTACTTGGAAGTCTGGATATTTTTGAGAAAAACAAAAATGGTGATACTTTTTTCGCCATCAGAGCCTTGTCAGAAAATATAAATGTGAGGAGTAAATTTTATTTCTTTTTTTGATGCATAAGTGAATATGACTGCAGAACTATGGATATACATACATACATACATATGATCTCAAAATAGTTTCTCAGCTGTTAGAGGCAGTTTAAATGAAATGGTTGCAAAAGTACTAGCATATAATATACTATAAAATATTAATAACAATGTTGGGTGAGGAATTCCAATTTATGGATTTTGGTAAAATATCAGAGATTCATTTCTTTAATGAAATGAAGTTATATGATGACAAGCAAACTATTAGAATATGGAGTTAATATTTACTAATGATGAAATTTATTATGACAATATATTTAAATACAGAGTACAAGAATTTATGTTGTGAACATTATATTCCTATTAGGAGAGTCTATCTCACTAGAAGTTACAAATAGCTTAAAAACCACTTTTCTTGAACTTCATTTGACCCATACAATTTTAAGCAAATTCTTTAATTTGGGGCAGAGAAGTTTTCAAATGAATTTGGTTATTGTTCACTAATATTATATATTTTATACAAAAAGAGTTCAATGAAGAGTAGACTACTTAGAGTAGTCATATTGCTAATGTCAAGAAAATTCTTAGAATAAGCTTTGTCTATATAAATCAGATCTTAACTTTATTCAGTACTTAAAATTTGAAGAAAAAATAATTATTATGGAATAATAATCCATCTTATTTATAGTCATCACTAAATTATACATATTAAGCATCAATTCTCAATGGCACTAATGTCACACCAACTCTACCATCCCTGCCAGCACACACAAATACAAATCTGTTAAGTATAGGAGGTCATCAATTCCTCTACTCTGAAATATGTGAGAAAGTACAGCGATGTGGTTGAAATGAGCACTTTTATGATTGCAATGTACTTTCTAGGTTTTCATTATTTCATTATTCATGAAATCATGAATAATATTTAGATACGGACATATAGCACACGTATGCATGTGTAAAATATAGAATCTGTGGTCCTGAGAGATATAAGGATAATCCATTATAATAGGAAAATATTATCAGAAGTAAAAAATATCTTGTGAAAGGTAAATCAAGTAGCATAAATGGGAAAAAAATTACCAAGCAGGTACTCCAGAGCCCAGACTTTGTGACTGATACAATATAAAATGAAGTGTCATGGATACAGTAGTGTGTGTCAACTTTTCCCCTCCAACTTCAGTGTATGATTGAAACTAAGTTAACATAAAGCTATCAATCTGAGAATATAGATCAATTTTCATTTGCATAAATAGGTTCATACAAATCAAAGAACTAAATGCAAACAGTGGTAATGTCTGTAGTTGGTTCTGTGATAAATAGGAGAAAAATGGCTTAATAGCAAAGGCCGTAATTATCCACAGCTCTCAGTTTACAATTAGTTTTCTTTAACAGTTATGGTCATAAATGCCAGCTTTAATCATGTGTTCAGGTTGAATCAGACCCTGCCAATGCTGCAAGAGATCTAATCCTCTTTCTTTCCCTCTCATAATGAAATAATAATGCAAATTCAGTCCATTGATGGGACAACCCATGTGAATTTATTATGGCTTTGGAGAAGTCTCTTGAAAGGGATAAATTCTTTCTGGGTACAGACTTGAGGTAATTCAAACCAGACAAGGAAAAAAATGGAGCTGTCATCAGAGGCCAGGATATGGAATGGATTTAATTTGTATGAATAGGCTTTTTAATAAGTATAACAGGGCTAAGCTCCAGCTTTACTAGGGGGATATTACTGCTGTCAGTTTCCAACTCTGGATGCACTAACTTTATTTGTGAGGATAAAGACCATTTCCAAAACTCATTTCTTCTAACAATGCAGGTCACTGGAGCTGAAGATAAACTATGCAGCTTATAGAGAGGGGGAAAAGTCCTCTTATTATTATTATGAAGGTTCCTCCTTAAAAAAGGAAGCCAATTAATTCTCATCAGATGACCATGTCGATATCCAATACATCATAATTTAAATGTGACAATATCAACTTCCTCAAACAGCTTGTCTTTCATCTAGGGAATACATGTCAATATAATAGAATGTATGATTGTTTTTAAAAAAAATTTCAGGGAAAGTAAATTAAATAAATAGAATAAAAAAGATAATATTTAAAGAACAATTGATCCTTTATAGAGTGCATTTTAAAAGGACTTTTCTAAAAACTATATCTTGACTTGCAGTGTTATAAATATGCCTTTCCAATATGCAAAATATTGGAATCTAAAGTATTATTGAAAGAATATAAAGTATAATTTCATATTTAACTCCTAAAATATCATTAGATATAAACACAAATGCACATATATGTATATATCTATAGAGTACAAGCTGTGTGTGAAAAAATATTTTGGGGAGTACTTGATTGGTTTTTAGATGAACAACAATAATTTGAGATTATTTCTAAAACTAGGAGATTGATGTGAATAATTAAGATAGTTATTCAAATCATTCATGCTAAGATATATGCATGAAACAATTTTCTGGATAATTCAGGAAATATTATGATTTTACTTTAAATTCTCAAGCAATGATCCTTACTCATTATTACATTAAAATAAGCTAATTGCTCTAGCCTTGAAGTGATTATTTTGCTTTATTCCTTACTTTTTAAACAAGTTTCCATTTGCATGAATACAATCTTCAAGTGAATTGTTTTTATTTTTGGTACCTACAATGATTTTTCTTACCTTAACTTTGTTAACGTATACTCCTTATATATTCATCATGAAAGAATTAGATAGTATTTTGCAATGAACTGTTGCATTGACTCCCCATACAAGACATTCAGAATCTATGACTACTCCATGATCAAGCTTAATATTTCTTCTATAACAGTCTATTTCAGAAGATATTGAATCAGCCAGTATTCCCCACCCTGCTTTGTGCTGCCTATAAGAATCATCTTTTGTTTTGAAATATCACTTAAAGTTTTACTATTCATTTGCCTCGAATTTACTTTTCTATACCTACTGTGTACAATAAACATATTTCCCCTAGTGATAGAAGCAGTATTCATTGTACAATTGTGGCAGTAACAGCAGAAATAATGACTGCATCATCTAACAAAGGATACAACTCCATCATTACAGGGGGTTTTCAGAACAATGCCGTACCTTGGAAATTGTACACAGTTCAACACTAGAAGGAAACAATAGAGAAAGCAAATAGTGAATGAGGGATATTTTGCTAATAAAGACTATGTAATTTTCATGTTTAACCATGTGAGGCAATTTGATAAAATATTTCATAATTCTGACCTTAGATAGTTAAATACTATTCGATAAAATCAATGGCAATGTGATAGTTATGTTTTTTTTTTTCCTGACATTTAAAGGCCTCAAAAAGTATGTTTTGTTAGGTAGAAAAAGATCTATTCTATCAAAACTAAGAAGTTAAATTTATGTAGTGAGTCTTTGCCATACTCTTTTAGAAGTAGCCAATTATTTAAAAGCAACTATTATTAATGAAAAGCAAACTATGCATATTTAAAACAAACTATGAGCAGTAGCAAATTTATTGATCAGGAATTAATATGAATAGAGGTGACTTTCTATTATGAAAATAATATATAATGAGGTAATATTTACTCAACTATTTCTATAATGACAAAATAAAAAGTAACTATATTCTTCTATTCACCACATTTATGAAAAATAAACTGAATAACTGGATTGGCCATTGAAATGACTTTAAGTACAGACATACAAAAAATAAAAGTAATAAAAATTAATTAGTTATGATAGAAATTTAATATTTTAAATTTGATGAGCCTATATGTAAGATATATTATGTAGATATACAAATATATATGACACTTTGTCAATCAGTCCTTTGATTTCTATCAGAATTTGTATTTCTCAGGAAATATACTCTAGCATCTTGTGTGAAAATATATATATGAAATGTGTTTTCAATTTGCTTAAAATATCTCAAATAGTTTGACCAAGTGTATTTTTCTAGGTTCTCTGTTTAAATTCATTAGGCAAACAAATTTATTCAAATAAATTAAACTAACATGTAATATATATGGTAACCAACAGGTACATTGAATTTTGCTCAGTCTTGCCTCTCATTTCTGGCTTTCAGTCAATGAAGCTGATTCTTCCTGATCTACTACTACTGGCAGCTTCCTTTGCAATAGATTTTGTCCAATGTCAGCTGCTGACCTAGCATAAAGATCTGGGAAAGCTCTATAGAATTGCTTTAAAATCTCCTCATTCTGTTTTAACTTAACCTAAAAGAATAGAAAGAAAGACAAAAACTTCAATACTATCAAAAGGAAGTAGATTGTAGAACATTATGTATGACTTTGGAGGATTTACTGAGCCTTTTATCCAGGTGTGTCAGAGGGAGACTTCCAAGAAACTAGCCTATTTTCCCATAATCTCTCTCCACAGCAAGATATATGGTCCTCTGCTAAGGTCCTAAATATGAAGTTGTCACACAAAATTCAAGGAGAAGGTAAAGGATGTAGCTTATATTTCTTTATTTCCTTTATATTCCTTTATCTTTTATATATGTGTTTGTTGTCCTTATATTTATTTCCTTTTACTGTATTTCCTTTATTTCCCTAAATATTAGCTTTAAGACTATATTGATTTTATATTTAAATATCTTAGATCAAAAGATATGATTAGGGCTACTGTTCTTGCCAAATATGTACTAAAATACTACACTAATGTTTGTCACATTCCTTGTTTAGTTATCTTTTCATTTAAAGGGCATATTAGTTTCTTCTTATTTTCCCTTATTTAACTTGCTCTTTTTCCATTTGTTTTCCTCGAGATCATAAAATCACCGTATATCAGAAGAAAAAGTAAATTTAGAAATATTTTTGTCTAACCTTCATTTGCAGATGAGAAAACTGAGAAAAAAGTTGTCATACACTCAAGGTCATGAAACCAAGTTGTACCAAAGATACAATTAGCTAAGTACCAGGAAGGCACATTATATTTATATTTGAAAAATTGCTTAGATGCACACAGTGTAAAATTTTTTAACTCTTTTAAATATTTAAGACATTTTATAATATACTAAAACAGTACCATTTCCCATTCTCGGGGCAATTTAGCTGACTACATAAATATAATTATATTTCTATGTTTTTTGGTCGGCTTGAATTGCTGCTTCAGTTACATCTATGATACATAGATGCCAATAGATCTTTGGAAGCAAAATCAAGAACAGTTGGAATTACTAATAAAGAATGAGTTCCAATCAATGACTTTACTAAAGGTAAAATCTGTTTCTATGCCTCTGTAGCTAGAATGTAACCTTGGACTTTCACACATTATATTCGACTTTGCTATGCTTTAAACATTGGAAAGCTCCAAGTTTGTTCTTAGGATCAGACCCTTTGATGGTTGAGGGCTGCCTTAGCTAAGTTAAAAAGGTTCATTAGCAACAGGTTGATCCCTTGGTAATCAGTTTTTTAATAACCAAAGAAATAGTGACAGTGGCCAAAAAAAAAAAGGGAGAGGTAAGTTCTAAGAAGCAAAAAAAGACCTCTGATGAATAATTTAGCTCAGTATTCGAATGTGAGATTCTTGTATCAAGACATATAAGTGGAAAAACCTCAATAATAACAGCTTCTATAAATGAAAGCAAAACGCATAAGTTCCAACTAAACATAAGATTCAATTTAGTGTTTCTCCTTAAAGAACCACATAAAGATGTTAACAGAATTTTTGTCTTACATTAGAAGACAAAAAGAACTATCATCTCATAGGAGTCTTTCTCACCTAACTTTGTAGTAATTATAATTAAGACAAAGACAAAGATCACAATGAAGATAATTACAACTTACACACTGATATTTATTACTCAAGAAAGGAGAGAAATTTAGTGAAATTTATGGAAAGTAAATCAATTCAAATTAAACCAACTTATGCTTTAATTAAAGAAGCTTCTGACTCACCATGAGTTGGGTGTCATCCCTGGCATTTTCCTCCATGGCTTATAAAGTAAATAATTTTTTTTGAAGCAAATTCACACCAGGTACATTGTCAATTTCCCATTTGGCTGGTTTGCTTTGAGGCATTTGAAATTGCCCTGTATAGTCTGGGGATATCCTTTTATGTTTAGGTCATGTATGCATTTTATATTATTTTAGTGGATGGTGTAAAATATTAGACTAAGTTTAGTCTCTACAAAACCACTTCCAATTGTTTCAAAAATTTTCATGTTTTATATTATATATATGCATATATATATATATATATATATATATATATATAACTTTATCAATAAGTGCTCCAAATTAGTGATGGTGAGCCTGACACATGTACCAAAAAAGGCACACAGAGCCCTCTTTTGGATCTCTACTGTTCTCAAATGTAAGATTTGTATAATCTTTTATTATTGTTTTTCTATATCTTTTCTATTCCACTAATTAGTCTTTCTATTTCTTACACAGTATCAGATAATTATTGTTTTTATGGTTTTCCAAAAAAGAAAAACCTTTATTTAGAAAGCAAATATCCAGAGTATAAGTCCACATTTTTACAGGTGATTTTTTGAGTTGTTACATACATTTATATATACATTTATATGAACATATATTATCCAAGAATACATATTCCCCTGCTTGACATGCTGTGAAACAAAATAAATATTTCTTACACTAAAGAAAAAATCAGAGGAAAGAAGTAAAGAATGGTATGTTTCAATTGGCATTTGGACACTTTCTGCTCAATTTATGTCAAAGGATAAACCTTTTATTCCCAAGACCCCTGCTTTGCTGATAATAGTTAAATTATTCACAGTTGATCATCATAAATTGTTGTTTTTACTTGGTATAACATTCTTCTGGTTCTGCTTACTGCACTTTCTATCACTTCATATAAGTCTTTCTAGGTTTTTTTATGAGTATCTCATTTGTCATATCTTTTGGCACAATAGTATTCCATTACAATTATATACCACAAATTGTTTAGCTATCCTTCAGTTGATGGACATTCCTTCATTTTTCAGTTCTTTGCCACTATAAAATGAACTGAAATAAATATTTTAGCACATAGTTTCTTTTCCTTTTTACTTGTTAATCTAAAAGTGGTATTACTTGCCAAAATGTTTGGATCAGTTCACAGTTGCATCAACAATATATTAGTACTAGTATTTTTCCACATTCCCTCCAACATTTGTCAATTTTTCCTTTTATCATTTTAGCCAATCTAATAGGCATGAGATGATATCTCAGTTTTGTCTTGATTTGCATGTTTCTAATCAACAATGATTTAGAGTAGTGATTGTGAACTTTTCAGAGATGGAATGCTGAACCCAACCTTTCTCCCCACCATTTTCCCCAGAAAGGAGGTACTTCCATTGGGCTGCTAGACAGAGGGGCAGGTGATAAGAGTTGTATGTGGAGAGGGGGAGGAGAGTGGCCCCAGCGCTCTGCTCCCTTCCAGATATGTACCACAATCTAAGTTATGCTCCCTCAGCCTAGCTCCTCTCCAACCCCAAAATGGGAATTGCCTTCACCACAGATTCCACAGACTGTTGTCTGTGACACATTCTCACACAGCTTGTGTGCACCTCACCTTCCCCCCTGCCCCATTGTCTTACCTCGGACAGCTGAGGAGGTAATCCTCCCATTGAACTGCTAAGCAGAGGGGAAGTTCATGTGAGAAATATCCTCAAGCAAATGGAAAGGGGGAGAACTGCTACACTCTTAATGCTGCTGACTTTCTAGTAACAAACTTTAGAGAGAGACTTCAGGTGTGTCCAAAAGAGGGCTCTTTGTGCCTTTTTTGGTACATGTGTCAGGCTCACCATCACTGATTTGGAGCATTTATTGATCAAGTCATATATATATTTTTACTTCTTCATTGAAAAACTTTTTAATATCTTTTCACCATTTAACAATTGAGGAATGGCTCATTTTCTTACATATTATACAAAATATTTTAGATATAAGGTCTCCATCCCAGAAACTTTCTAAAAATTTCACCAACTTATTATTTTACTTCCAATTTTAAAAATATTGGTTATATCTGTAAAAAACCTTTTTGATGTATTCAACATTATTCATTTTACATTTCACAGTGCTGTTTATCTCTTATTTATTCATAATTTATTCTATCAATGAGTGTGATGAGTAATATTATTCCTATTCATATATGTTTATAATATCTACTTTTATACCTAGGTCAAGTACCCATATTGGTTTTATCATGTATATGGTTTAAGATGTTGGTTTATATTTAGTTGCTAACAAACTACACTTTTCACAAAAAAAAAATTTACATAGTGAGTTATTATTTTAAGAACTTGGAACTTTGCCTTTTTCAAAGACAATGTTTTGTTATTTGTTATTCTGTTCTACTGATCTACTTTTCTGTTTTTTAAGTCAGCAATGTTTTTTACCATTTGAATAAGTTTATTTAGTCAATTTAGAACATTATTCCTTGGTTACAATAATCACATTATTTTCCTCCATCTGCTCCACCCACTCTTCCCATAGCCAACACGCAATTACATTAGGTATTACTTGTGTCCTTGATCAGAACCTATTTCCATGTTGTTGTTTGCACTAGGATGTTCATTTAGAGTTTATATCCCCAACCATATCCCTTCGATCCATGTAGTCAAGCAGCTGTTTTTCTTCAATTTTTTTACTCCCACAGTGTTTCCTCTGGATGTGGATAGTGGTTTTTCTCCTAGGTTACTCCGAGTTGTTCAGGGTCATTGCATTGACACTAATGGAGGAATCCGTTACATTTGATTGTACCACAGTGTCTTAGTCTCTGTGTACAATGTTTTCAGGTTCTGTTCCTCTAACTCTGCATAAATTCCTGGAGGTCATTCCTGTTCCCATGGAATTCCTCCACTTTATTATTCCTTTGAGCACAATAGTATTACATCACCAACATATACCACAATTTGTTCAGCCATTCCCCAATTGAAGGGCATCCCCTCATTTTCCAATTTTTGCCACCACAAAGAGCACAGCTATGAATATTTTTGTACATGCCCTTTTCCTCATTATCTCTTTGGGGTACAAACCCAGCAGTGCTATGGCCAGATCAGAGGGCAGACAGTCTTTTAGCGCCTTTTGGGCAAAGTTCCAAATTGCCATCCAGAATGGTTGGATCAATTCACAATTCCACCAGTAATGAATTAATGTCCCAACTTTTGCCACTTCCCCTCCAGCATTCATTACTTTCCATAGCTGTCATGTTAGCCAATCTGCTAGGTGTGAGGTGATACCTCAGAGTTGTTTTGATTTGCATTTCTCTGATTATAAGAGATTTAGAACACTATTTCATGTGCTTATTAATAGTTTTGATTTCATTAACTGAAAATTGCATATTCATGTCCCTTGCCCATTTATGAATTGGAGAATGGCTTGACTTTTTGTACAATTGATTTAGCTCTTTATAAATTTGAGTAATTAGACCTTTGTCAGAGGTTTTTGTAATGAAGATTATTTCCCAATTTGTTGCTTCGCTCCTAATTTTGGACGCATTAATTTTGTTTGAACAAAAACTTTAATTTGATATAATCAAAATTATTGATTTTACATTTTGTGGTTTTTTCTAGCTCTTGCTTGGTTTTAAAGTCTTTCCTTTACCAAAGATCTGACAGGTTTATGATTCTGTGTTTGCCTAATTTGTTATAGTTTCCTTCTTTAAATTCAGGTCATTTACCCATTCTGAGTTTATCTTGGTGTAGGGTGTGAAATGTTGATCCAAACTTAATCTCTCCCATACTCTCTTCCAATTTTCCCAGCAATTTTTATCAAAAAGTTGGTTTTGGTCCCCAAGACAGGGATCTTTGCATTTATCATAGACTGTCTTTCCGAGGTCTTTTACCCCAAGTCTATTCCACTGATCCACTTTTCTGTCTCTTTGCCAGTATCAAATTGTTTTGATGACCATGGCTTTATACTATAATTTGAGATCTGGGACTGCAAGTCCTCCGTCCTTCGCATTTTTTTTTTCATGATTTCCCTGGATATCCTTGATCTTTTGTTCCTCCAAATGAACATTGTTATGTTTTTTTTTTCTAATTCTGTAAAGAAGGTTTTTGGTAGTTCAATGGGTATGGCACTAAATAAGTAGATTAATTTGGGTAGGATTGTCATTTTTTTATGTTATCTCATCCCACCCATAAGCAATCAATGTTTTTCCAGTTGTTTGGATCTAGTTTTAATTGTGTGGACAGTGTTTTATAGTTGTGTTCACATTGTTCTTGTGTTTGTCTCGGCAGATAGATTCCTAAGTATTTTATATTGTCTAAGGTGATTTTAAATGGAATTTCTCTTTCTAATTCTTGCTGCTGAAATGGATTGGAGATATATAGAAATGTTGATGACTTATGTAGGTTTATTTTGTATCCTGCAACTTTGCTAAAATTGTTGATTCTTTCAACTATCTTTTCGGTTGATTCTCTAGGATTCTTTAAGTAAACCATCATATCATCTGCAAAAAGTGATACCTTGGTCTCCTCATTGCCTTTTTTAATACCTTCAATTTCTTTTTCTTCTCTAATTGGTACTAGTAGTGTTTCTAGTACCATGTTAAATAATAGAGTTGATCTTGTTTCACTCCTGATCTTATTGGGAAGGCTTCTAGTTTATCCCCATTGCAGATAATGTTTGCTGATGGTTTTAGATTTATACTGTTTATTATTTTTAGGCAAGGCCCTTCTATTCCTATACTTTCTAGTGTTTTCAATAGGAATGGGTGTTGTATTTTATCAAAGGCTTTTTCTGCATCTACTGAGATAATCATGTGATTTTTGTCAGGTTGATTGTTAATATGGTCAATTATGTTGATGGTTTTTATAATATTGAACCATCATTGCATTCTTGGTATGAATCCTACCTGGTCATAGTGAATAACCCTCGTGATCACTTGCTGGAGTCTTTTTGCTAGTATCCTATTTAAGATTTTTCCATCTATATTCATTAAGGAGATTGGTCTATAGTTTTCTTTCTCTGTTTTTGACCTGCCTGGCTTTGGGATGAGTACCATGTTTGTGTCATAAAATGAATTTGGTAGAACTCCTTCTTTGCTTATTCTGTCAAATAGTTTGTATATTATTGGGATTAGTTGTTCTTTGAATGTTTGATAGAATTTATTTGTGAATCCATCTGGACCTGGGGATTTTTTTCTTTGATGGCTTGTTCAATTTTTTTTTTCTGAAATGGGGTTTTTTAGGTAATTTATTTCTATCTCTGTTAGTCTCGGCAACTTATATTTTTGTAAGTATTCTACCACATCACCTAAATTGCCATATTTTTTGCCATATAAATGGGCATAGTGGTTTGTAATGATTGCCTTAATTTCCGCTTCATTTGAGGTGAGGTTTCCCTTTTCATTTTGGATACTGTCAATTTTTTTCTTTCCTTTTTAAAATTAATCTATTACATTGTCTATTTTATTTGTTTTTTCAAAGTACCAGCTTCTATTCTTATTTATTAAATCAAAAGTTCTTTGACTTTCAATTTTGTTCATTTCTCTTTTGATTTTTTGGATCTCTAATTTAGTCTTCATCTGAGGATTTTTAATTTGTTTGCTTTCTAGTTTTTTAATTTGCATGCCCAATTCATTGAGCTCAGCCCTTCTTAATGTGTTATTATATGAACTAAAGGTTATAAATTTCCCTCTGATTACTGCTTTGGCTGCATCCCATAGGTTTTGAAAGGATGTTTCATCATTGTCATTTTCTTCAATGAAGTTATTAATTGTTTCTATGATTTGTTCTTTAACTAACTGTTTTTGGAGAATTGCATTTTTTAATTTCCAATTAATTTTTGATTTACTTGTCCATGTACACTTACTAATTATTATTTTCATTGCACTGTGATCTGAGAAGGTTGCATTTATTTTTTCTGCTTTTTTTGCTGCTGGAGTCTCAGTTTTCTAGGTGGGCTGGGGAGGGGTCCTCTGACCTTCCTTCTGCCTTCCCCTTAAACCTGAGTATTCTCAGATTCCAGCTTTTGGGGCGGTGTACCTTTTGAATTGAGTCAAGCAGGAGGGTTCTTTGGCTATGTCTTGTTGTTAGGTTTGATTTTCAGTCCCTTAGGAATATTCAGTTTGTGATCAGTAAGGAAGTGTATTCAGAGGTTTGAACTTCTGCTCCTTCTGGGCTGCCATCTTGACTCCACCCAGCCCAAATGGTTTTGATAATTACTGCTATATAATAAGGTTAGAAATCCATTATTAATAAACTTCCTTAACATTTTTTCAAATCGTCACCTTCCATATTCTTGACTTTTTTTCCCAAATGGATATTTTTGTTATTTTTTCCTATTTAATAATTTTTTTGGCAATTTGAGATTACATTTAATAAGTATATTAGTTTAATTTTCTTTCTCTTATTCTGCTCTTACTGGTTTAGGGATGTAAGGGTTTGACAAAAGTGAGGAGAGCAGTTGAATAAACCAATAAGTTTAATTTGAGAAATACAGAGAGAAAGTAGAGAATGAGGAAAGAGAGATTATTATATCCTATTACTATACCTAAACATCCTATTACTATACCTAAATTCCTAATACTAACTAAAATTTCTAAAACCCTACTTCTGTCTTCTGAGAATAGGTTGTTCTTGCCTGGCCACACCAGGCCTATCTAACCTACTCTATCTAAAATTGATTCACTAACTAGCTATCTTACACTAATAAATCAACAGACACTCCCCATGACCTCCTTAATAAGGTTTTATTCTCCAACTGTCAGTAGTAAACTGCCAGTAGCAGCCCCTTGCCTCAGAGACAGAACTCCTCCTCTCTCAAGATCCAAAGAAAAAAGACCTAACTGCCAACTGATTCCTTACTTAACTCTTCCCTCATCTCCTTGGTAACAGAATTTCAGCTCTGGCACACAGACTCCTGTCAGCTCTGATCCACCTAGAAATCCCCCTCTACTGACTCTTAAACAGACAGAGGGAGAGATTAAGAAAATCCCTATAAAAGGGAACAACATTTTTTTTTATAAAAGGAGTTTGGAGAGAGTTCTTTTTTACCAACTGTTATAGATAATTTATTTAAAATTGGAAGTATATGATCTTAAATTCACTCATAAATCCATCTGGTCCAGATTTATTTTTAAGAAGTTCATTTATAGTCTATTAAATTTTTTTTACTAAAGTAGATTTATTTGAATATTCTATTGCTTCCTCTGCTAGCCTAGGAAATGTATATTTTTGTAAGTATTTATCCATTTCACCTAAATTATTAAATTTTTGGCATATAATTTGGCAAAACAATTACTCACAATTGTTTGGATTTCATCTTGATTAGTGGTACATTCACCCTTTACATTTTTGATTCTATCAAAATGGGTTTCTTTACTCTTTTTAAAATTAATATTAAACAACTATTTATGTTGTGAGATTTTCTCAGAAAATCAACTTTTTAATTTTATTTATTAATTAAATAGTTTTCTTACATTCCATTTTGAATCTCATCTTTAACTGTACACTGAATTCATTGATCTATTCTATTTTATTGATATTAACATTTAGAGAGATAAACTTTCCTCTATTGCTTTTTCTGTGTTCCTTAAATTTTGATATATTCTCATTATTAAAATTTTAATGAATTTAATAATAATAATTATATAGATTTAATAACATTAAAATATTTTACTCTTTCTATAATTTTAACATACTCATTCTTTAAGATAATGCCACTTAGTCTCTAAGTAATTTTTATTCTGTGACTCCATGGTCCCTAATGAAATAAATTCTTATTACATTATGATACTAAAAAGTTCACTTAATATTTCTGCAATCCTGCCTTTAATCATAAAATTTGGGGAAGGGATTCTGAGACAAGATAGGGGGATAGTAGCAGGAGCCTTCTGAATCTCCTCTGAACTAATCATTACAAAGTGTCTCAAAAGCATAGAAATCAAAAGTGCATGAATAAAGGGTCTCTCCCACTAGGTACAACATTAAAGGTAGGCAGTATTGGGGATTCCCATGCTAAAAAGGGGCAAAGCTGCACTTACAAAAGCACAAGCTGATCACCCTTCCCCCATATCACCTACCACACTAGAGTCTGAGAGAGGGCAAGAGCAATCTCTAAATTCTCAGGAACTAGTGGAGAGCACCACAGACTTACCCCTCAGGGCAGTGAAAGGTCTTGGAAGTGAGACTTGAGACCCAAGGCTGAGGAGCACATAGCCTGGAGAGAAGTGCATTGAGCTGGGACAGAATAGTGGATGGCCATAGCCAAGGCAGCAGAGGCTGAAAATATAGCTTCAGGGTAAAATGCTTTAAAGCTTGCTACACAAGGAAATCACAGATTTACCTGCCCTCATTCAGGTCTCTGATAGGGAAGGGAAAATAATGCCAAGGCATAGCCCTGAGAAACAAAAGCTAAGAAAGCAAGAACCATCACTATGGAGAAACCCCAATCCTCCAGCAGCAAAAGGAGTAAAAAACAATAAGAAAAAAGCTCTTGACCCTGTAAAATTTTTATGGAGAAAAAGAGCAAAATACAGAAGCAACAGGAGAGAGTGAATAACAAGCAAACACATGCAAATTCCACCACAAAAATGGAAATTTGTTACAAGCTCTTGTAAACCTTAAAATTTCTTAGACTTATGAATGTTTGAAATTTCCCCATTGGGAAATTTCATACTTGAAAAAAATTTCCTACTGATAGTAAGAACTCTATTGGAATATGAAACTCCTTGGCATGGGAGGATCCTTCTCCTCCCTACCTAAGACTACTTTAGGACAGAAACCTTTTGCTAAACAATGGAAAGGGCTTTGACCTATGCTTAAGCATAGAACAGGAAGTTCTTTGAGTCATGATTGATTTTAGAATTGATACAATAAAGATACTTGGAATGACAGACCCAGGTCTTGGAAACTACAATCTCCACCCTACTCAGAGTAACAGGATTTAGGAAGGGCTGCAGCAAAGATCAAGATTTAATTATTTGAGAATATGACCTTCAACAGACATGTGCAAAGGGGGCAGACCTCTGGGCGGTCCTGGGTTAAGCTAGAGCCACCATTGGCAGAGGGGAGACATCAACAGTGATTGGTAGATGTGAGAACTGAGGGGAGGGAACTTGGATTTTTTGCTTAAAGATAGCGGGGTCTGAGGACTGAGAAAAGAGGGGGATGCTCTGAAGGAGGTCAGAGAGGAGAGAGGGCCTGGAGGGAGAGCTCCTGGAGAGGTCTTGAAGGAGGCTGTGGAAGGAGAACTCAGGAGGAGTCAGGAGGAGGATTCTCTGGAAACATTTCTTGAAAGGAGGCTCTCTTGAAGGTGGAGCCTGAGGTTGGCATGAGAAGCCTTACCTAGAGAGATCTTGGGAGAGTGATAAAACCAACTGACTGATTTATCTCTTAGGACTGAGGTCTAGGCCTTATTGGCTTGAGACCCTTCATTCTTATTCCTTTCTTACTTTCTCTCTTTTTCTATTGATTAATCAGTGTATTATAAATTAAATTTCTCTATAAAACCCAGTTGGCTTAGACATATTCATAAATTGGGAATATATTCCCTGGTGACCATCTTATATTTATACAAAACCAAGACACAGTAGAAAACATATTTCATCGGTCATAATTGTTATATATTTCCCTTGCTCCCAAACATTTTAATTATCACATTTTATGGCTCCCATTCTCTTATCTACAACTATTTAATGCTCAAAACTATTTTAAATCTAACACTCTAGAGGAACTCAAAAAGGAGTTGAAGAACCAAGAAAGACTGAAGAAAAATGGGAAGAAAAATGGGGAAAAGAAATGAAAGGAAATAACAAAATTTACCAAAAGAAAACAAAAGTTTAAAAGATAAAATTGTCAAAATGCAAAAAGAGGCACAACAATCAAATGAAGTAATAAGCAAATTGGAGATGAGAATTGATCTTTTGGAAGGCATGAAAATTGGGATAGACTAAACCAAAAAGGAAAATAAAAAGATTATAGCTGAAAATCAGCCTTTAAAGACTAGAATTGGGGAAGGCAGAGTCAAGATGGTGGCCTAGAAGGAGCAGAAGTTCAGACCTTTGAATACCCTTCCTTACCAATCACAAATTAAATGCTCCTAGGGGAATAAAAATCAACCCTAACAACAAGATAGAGCCAAGGAACACTTATGCTGAACTCAATTCAAAAGGTACAGCCCCCCCACCCCACCCCAAGCCAGAATCTGAGAACACTTGGGTTTAAGGGGAAGGGAGAAGGAAGTTCCCAGGACCCCTCCCCCATCCCATCTAGAGCACTGAGACTCCAGAGGCAGTGGGAACCTCTGGGCAGCCAAAGGTGCTGGTCTGGAGTGTGTACCATTAGGGTAGGGTGGTTCGAAGCTCAGAGCATTGAACAAAGAAGACAGGGAAGGAACTGTAGAGGGAGCATAGAGCTGGCAGCCTGGCCACAGCTATGGAGATCCGCCATATTGCTCCAGCCTTCCAGGAGATTTTGGCCTCAGAGCACACCCAGCCCAAACCAGCTGAACTTAATCACATCAAAAGACTTCATAACTCAGGGAAGCCC